>NC_080727.1:9717500-9967500 GCF_019097595.1 Hemibagrus wyckioides
ACACTCACTCACTCATACACACACTCACTCACACATTCACTCACACACACACACACTAATAAAAATAAAAATAGTGAATTATAGAATTATAAACATGATAAAATTGCTGTAGCTTATATCCCGTGCACACATTACAACTACATGATCTTAATTTAGTATTTCATGGCTACATTAAACTGTGCACGCAACAGTGGCAGGCTGTGCATTTCACACCTAGGCCCTCACTGGTGTCCTTCCTGAATTAATCCACCTCTATACCAGCATTATGACGCCACGGCAATAGATACTAATCAACCGTTAAATAGCAAAGTTAAAAGGAAATTAGTCTACAGTATTTCACACCTCACAAGGAATAGTCAATTGTATTACAGTTACTTTTCTCAAAAAAGACATTCTTGATGAGGTATACAGCAAACTGCAATCTCCGGAGGACGCAGCATCTGAAATGAGACGCAGCGAATATAGAAACAATGAATACGGGCAGTTCGCAAGGTATATGTGCGGTTCTGACTACTCCAATTATCCAATCAAAGGACAGGAAATTGCTGACGTAATCGTATGCCTGCTTGATGGCCCCAGTGATGCCAACTCGAAATCTGATTGGTTAATGGAACAGTTTCATTGCCATTTATTTTAAGTTACGGGCGCCTGCACTATTGATTCTGAAGGCCTTAAGGCAGATTTCTTTCAACCTGGAAACACATGATGTCAGCCACTGGCTGAAATATGATTGGATAAATACTCTTATCATAAATATACTGGAAGCAGCGCAACCGAGAGAAAAGCTATGAAATGTAGAGAATAGACTATTGGGAATAATTTAATACACATTCATGGAAAAATATATTAAATATATTACAATGCAAGTCAGTGATTCAGATCACTGCTGTTTAGGGCATCAGAGAAGGCCTTGCTGGCCCTGACGGCCCACCACTGGCACACAATATTTAAAAAAAATAAAATTAAATCAAATTTAGAATCTAATAATGACTACTATATTAGGATGTGTATTCTGGATAAAGGGGGATTTATTAAGATGCTGAATAATGCCATAGTGGTAAACCTAATTTTAAGGTTATAATGACAAATAGGATTATCCATGCAGCAATATATAAAACATACTAATTGTACCAGACCCCTATTACATGAATATTTAAATGTTTGCCATGTTTTCATTCATATATCATTATATTAGTTGAGGGGGTTTTAGGTTGAAAAAATGTGCTTTTGTTAAAAAATAAAGTACTTTTGGTATTTTTTTCCCTCTTTACATCAACTGCTAATTCCTATCCACCTTTACAGATGAAAAATAGAAATGTACAGGGTGCAGTGTGTGCCATAATGAAGTCAGCAACATTACAGAGGTGTTTTTTTTATAGCAAAGAAAACATTTGTAGTGGAAGA
This sequence comes from Hemibagrus wyckioides, assembly GCF_019097595.1. NCBI lineage: Eukaryota > Metazoa > Chordata > Actinopteri > Siluriformes > Bagridae > Hemibagrus > Hemibagrus wyckioides. The sequence continues at coordinate 9,718,905 of NC_080727.1, forward strand.
ACTTTCTACACTCTTGTGCAATAACGGGTTGCATGAGCAAACCTCAGAGCCTTATCAATTTGAAGGAGATCCTAGAGATCTACATCTGCTGCTACACAGAAACAGATTTATATGGAGATTGAAATAAGGCTCACTGTCAGTGATGGTACAACCCATGTGTTGTAATAAAACAATCAACCCACTAATACGTGTGTATGCTATATATTACATTGTCTATAAAGTTATAGTACATTGGAATAGAAAAATTGGAATCATATACAATCAATCTATGAGAGTACACTTCTTCTTCTTCTTTCGGGTTTTCCCTTCAGGGGTCTCCACAGCGAATCATCTCTCTCCACCTATCCCTATCTTCTGCATCCTCAACACTTATACCCACTAGCTTCATATCCTCATTTATTACATCCATATACCTCCTCTTTGGCCTTCCTCTTTTCCTCCTGCCTGGCAGCTCCATGTCCAACACTCTCCTACCAATATAGTCACTCTCCCTCCTCTGGACATGTCCAAACCCTCTTAACCTGGCCTCTCTAACTTTGTCCCCCAAACATCCAACATGAGCTGTCCCTCTGATGTCCTCGTTCCTAATCCTGTCCAACCTCGTCACTCCCAAAGAGAACCTCAACATCTTCAGCTCTGCTACCTCCAGCTCTGACTCCTGTCTCTGTCTCAGTGACACTGTCTCTAAACCATACAGCATGGCCGGTCTCACCAGTGTCCTGTACACCTTCCCCTTGATTCTCACTGATATTTTTCTATCACACAGAACTCCCGACACCTTTCTCCACCCATTCCAACCTGCCTGCACTCGCTTCTTTACCTCTTTCCCACACTCTCCATTACTCTGGACTGTTGACCCCAAGTACTTAAACTCCTGTACCTTCTTCACCTCTTCTTACTGTTCCACTTCCCTCCCTTTCATTCACACACATATACTCAGTCTTACTACGACTGACTTTCATTCCTCTCCTCTCCAACACAAACCTCCACCTCTCCAGGTTTTCCTCCACCTGCTCCGTGCTCTCACTACAGATCACAATGTCATCTGCAAACATCATTGTCCAAGGAGACTCCTGTCTGACCTCCTCTGATAACTGGTCCATCACCATAGCAAACAGGAAGGGGCTCAGAGCCGATCCCTGATGCAGTCCCACCTCCACTTTGAACTCCTCTGTCTGACCTACAGCACACCTCACCACTGTCCTGCTCCTCTCATACATGTCCTGCACCACTCTGACATACTCTGCTACTCCTGACTTCCTCATACAGTACCACAGCTCTTCTCTTGGCACCCTGTCATACGCTTTCTCCAAGTCTACAAACACACAGTGCAGCTCTCTCTGACCATCCCTATACTTCTCCATCAACATTCTCAGAGCAACAATTGCATCTGTTGTGCTTTCTGGGCATGAAGCCATACTGCTGCTCACAAATTTCCACTACCTTCCTTAACCTAGCTTCCACTAGTCTTTCCCATAGCTTCATTGTACGGCTCATCAACTTTATCCCCCTATAGTTGCTGCAACTCTGCGCGTCACCCTTATTCTTAAAGATCGGCACTAATACACTACTTCTCCATTCCTCAGGCATCTTCTCAATCTCTAAAACCCTGTTAAACAGACTAGTTAAAAATTCCACTGCCGCCTCTCCTAGACACTTCCAGACGTCCACTGGGATGTCGTCAGGACCAACTGCCTTTCCACTTTTCATCCTCTTCAAAGCCTTCCTGACTTCATCCTTTCTAATCTTATCTACTTTCTGTTCCACAGAGTTCACCCCTTCTACTGTTTGTTCCCTCTCATTTTTCTCATTCATCAGCTCTTCAAAGTACTCCTTCCATCTCCTCTGTACACTCTCCTCACTTGTGAGCACCTTTCCATCTTTATCCTTAACAACTCTAACTTGCTGCACATCCTTCCCATCTCGATCCCTCTGCCTGGCTAACCTGTACAAGTCCTTCTCTCCTTCTCTAGTGTCTAACCTAGTGTACAACTCATCATACACCTTCTGCTTGGCCTTAGACACCTCTCTCTTCACTCTGTGCTGTAACTCCTTGTATTCCTGTCTATTCTCTTCAGTCCTGTCCATGTCCCACTTCTTCTTGGCTAACCTCTTCCTCTGAATACTATCCTGAACTTCCTCATTCCACCACCAAGTCTCCTTATCTTCTTTCCTCCTTCCAGATGACACACCCAGCACCTTTCTTCCTATCTCCCTGATCACTTCTGCTGTAGTTTCCCAGTCATCTGGAAGCACTACCTGACCACCCAGAGCCTGCCTCAACTTCTGTCTAAATTCCTCACAACATTCCTCCTTTTTCAGCTTCCACCACTTGGTTTTCTTCTCCATCTCTATTTCTGACCTCTCCTTACAGACCATCAAATTCATCCTACACACCACCATCCTATGCTGTCTGGCTACACTCTCTCCCACTACCACTTTACAGTCACTAATCTCTTTCAGATTGCTTCTTCTACATAGGATGTAGTCTACCTGTTTGCTCCTACCTCCACTCTTGTAAGTCACTCTATGCTCCTCCCTCTTCTGAAAATAAGTGTTAACCACAGCCATGTCCATCCTCCTAGCAAAGTCCACTACCATCTGTCCTTCAAGGTTCCTTTCCTTAACTCCAAACTTGCCCATCACCTCCTCATCACCTCCAGAACATTCCTCACAAACTCCTCCTTCAGGACCACACCTATCCCATTTCTCTTACTATCCACACCATAATAAAACAGCTTGAATCCTGCTCCTATACTACAAGCCTTGCTACCCTTCCACCTGGTCTCCTGTACACACAGTATATCCACCTTCCTTCTCTCCATCATATCAGCCAGCTCTCTACCTCTACCAACATTCAGAGTTCCTATTCTCACAATTTCCACAAGCGTCCTGTAGGTCAACGGCGCCGATGGCGGTCGTTGTTAACCCAGGCCTCGACCGATCCGGTATGAAATTTAGAGTACTGACGATTCGCATGGTTAAATTTGGCAATGTTTTACACTGGATGCCCTTCCTGACGCAACCCTCTCTATTTATCCGGGCTTGGGACCGGCACAGAAGTCACTGGACTGTTACCCCCATGGCTAGATTAATCTATGAGAGTACACTATATTGCCAAAAGTTCCTCCTCCAAATCATTAAATTCAGGGGTTGTTTTTCAGGGGTTGGGCTTGGTCCCTTAGTTCCAGTGAAAGGAACTCTTAATGCTTCAGCATACCAAGACATTTTAAACAATTTCATGCTCCCAACTTTGTGGGAACCATTTGAGGATGACCCCTTCCTGTTCCAACATGACTGCACACCAGTGCACAAAGGAAGGTCCATAAAGACATGGATGAGTGAGTTTGGTGTGGAGGAACTTCACAGAGTCCTGACCTCAACCTGATAGAACACCTTCGAGTGGAGACTGTGAGCCAGAAGTGAGCTGTGAGCTCTTCACCCTCCTGCCATCTGGAAAGAGGTACCGGAGCATTTGGGCCCTCACAACCAGACTGCATAACAGTTTCTTTCCTCAAGCCATCAGGCTTCTCAACACCCAGGACTGAACTGTACAAATAACTCTCTCTCTCTCACACACACACACACATGCACATATACCCAGAACTGTAGAAGACTAAAGAGAACTGAACTGTACAAAACTCTCTGTCTCTCTCTCTCTCTCACACACACACACACACACACACACTCTTTCACCTGTGTGGACACACACACACACACACACACACACACAACATATATTGTTCACTATTTATTGCACTACCTCAAACACTGTTATTTCATTACGCTGCTATGTTTATATTTATGTCTATGCCTATTTCTATTTGCACTACCTCAACCGCTGCTACTCTGTACATCAATTCTTTTTATTCCATTTCATTTTTCCATTTCATTACACATGTTCTTTTTCTTTTTCGGCGCTAAGTGTCCCGTTTCTGTGTTGTCTTTTTGTACCTACTGGTTTTGCACTGTATTGTCTTTGCACTGTTTGCACCTAGTTGCACACTTTATGTGGCTAGGACATAAACCTTGGTCCTAGCGCTGTGTTGTTTTTTTGTATTTGATCTTTATGTTGTATGTTTATGTAGCACCAGGTCCTGGAGAAACGTTGTTTCATTTCACTATGTACTGCGTCAGCTATATGTGGATGAAATGACAATAAAGACTCTTGAATCTTGACTCTAAAGGGGTCCAAAACTGGTTCAAGCTCAGTGGGTTTCAGATTTGGCCCTAGATCCCCTTTTTTCTCAGAAAGAATTCTTTGCATGGATTATGCAAGGAGGGTGAACACATTCTTTTAATATAATGGTTCCTGAAGGCATATGCATATCTTGTCAGATCCACAGATGCTGCAAAATTTTCCCATTCTGCCACATCCCAAAGCTCTTCTTACAGTATGTTGTATATTCTGAAATGCGTTACTGTTCACCATGGTTGTAAATAAACAGTTTCAATTTCAATTTATTTTGTATAGCGCCATTTACAATGAACATTGTCTCAAAGCAGCTTTACAAAAGAAGAGAAACGGAGAAAGGGGAACATGAAAATAAAAAATATATTTAAAAAACATTACCTAAAAACTAAATAAATTATTAAATTAAATTATTAAACTATTTTATTTTATCCCTAATGAGCAAGCCTGTGGTGATGGTGGCAAGGAAAAACTCCCTGGGATGAGATGAGGAAGAAACCTTGAGAGGAACCAGGCTCAGAAGGGAACCCATCCTCATTTGGGTGACACTAAACAGTAAATAATGTAACTGTAACTGATTAATGTCCTTTCTACAACAACAATTAATGGCCCTTGAGGAACAATTAGGTCAGTGTAGTTTCTGAGGTTATTATAGACACTATTTCTTTGCTGTCAGAAGCTGACAGATGTAATAGCAGATCTGTGATGGTGTGAAAGTGCCCAAGTGGCTCTGTCCATTGCTGTCTCCTGGTCCACACAGATCCATCCACAGCATCAGTGAGCACCACCAAGCGACAAGACTCTGACCAGGGGTAGGGCAGTGGTCACAATGGAAACTGGCAAACACTGGGAGCTCAGGAGTGGGGTGTATAGCTCGATAGAGAAGGACAGAGAGAGAAAGAGAAAGATATTAAGTATGATTCTGATAATGTGATGTTTATGGACAATGTAGATTATGTGTAAAGTGCAGGCAGGGACTCTGGCAAGACTAGCTATGATGGCATGATTAAAAAGGTAGAGCTAAGAAAACTATATATTAAAAGCTTGACTAAACAAATGTGTCTTCAGCCTAGACTTAAACATTGAGACTGTGTCTGAATCCCGTACACTAATTGGAAGGCCCCATAACTGTGGGGCTTTGAAAGAAAAGCTCTGCCCCCTGCTGTAGCCTTTGCTACTTGAGGTACTACCAAGTAACCAGCACCCTTTGATTGGAGTAGGCATGGCGGATCATAAAAGACTAAAAAATCGCTCAAGTACTGCGGCGCGAGACCATTTAGTGCTTTATAGGTCACTAACAGAATTTTACAATCAGTGTGAAATTTGACTGGGAGCCAATGTAGTGTGACTAAAATAGGAGTGATGTGTTCATATCTTCTGGTTCTAGTTAGGACTCTAGCTGCTGTGTTCTGGACTAACTGGAGCTTACTTATGCTTCTACTGGAACATCCAGACAGTAAGGCATTACAATAATCCAACCTAGAGGTAACAAAAGGATGAACTAGTTTCTTTGCATCATGAAGTGACATCATATTTCTTATTTTGGCAATATTTCTGAGATGAAAGAAGGCTACCCTAGTGATATTATATACATGAGCTTCAAACAAAAGACCAGAGTCAATAATCACACCAAGATCTTTTACTGCTGGACAAGATGAAACCAAAGGTGAGACCATCCACCATTACTTTGTAATCAGAAAGCTTACTTCTAGCTGCATGTGGTCCTAGTACTAGCACCTCTGTCTTGTCCAAGTTAAGCAGGAAAACGTTAGTGGCCATCCAATGTCTAATGTCCTTTACACATTCTTCTATCTTAATAAGCTGGTGTCTCTCATCTGACTTCGCTGAAACATATAGCTGTGTGTCTTTGGCGTAACAGTGGAAGCTAATACCATGTTTATGAATAATTACACCAAGGGGTAGCATATATAGTGAGAAAAGCAGTGGGCCTAAAACAGAACCTTGTGGAACACTGAACATAACCTTGGTATGCATAGAGAAGTCACCATCTAGATCTACAAACTGATAACGGTCAGTCAAATAAGACCTGAGCCAGGAGAGGGCTGTTCCTTTAACACCCACAACATGTTCTAGCCTACCAAGTAGAACAGTGTGGTCAATGGTGTCAAAAGCTGCACTAAGATCCAGTAGCACCAGTAAGGAGACAAAACCTTGATCAAGAAGCCAGTAACAGGTCATTTACCACTTTAACCAGTGCTGTCTCTGTGCTATGATGAGGCCTAAATCCTGACTGATACATTTCATAAATGTTATTTCTATGCAGGTATGAACATACACTATATTGCCAAAAGTATTCGCTCACCTGCCTTGCCTTGAACTTAAGTGACATCCCATTCCTAATCCATAGGGTTCAATATGACGTCGGTCCACCCTTTGCAGCTATAACAGCTTCAACTCTTCTGCGAAGGCTGTCCACAAGGTTTAGGAGTGTGTTTATGGGAATTTTTGACCATTCTTCCAGAAGCGCATTTGTGTGGTCACACACTGATGTTGGACGAGAAGGCCTGGCTCTCAGTCTCCGCTCTAATTCATCCCAAAGGTGTTCTATCGGGTTGAGGTCAGGACTCCGTGCAGGCCAGTCAAGTTCATCCACACCAGACTCTGTCATCCATGTCTTGGTGGATCTTATGGACCTTGGATCCTATGGATCTTATGAACCTTGCTTTGTGCACTGGTGCACAATCATGTTGGAAGAGGAAGGGGCCAGCTCCAAACTGTTCCCACAAAGTTGGGAGCATGGAATTGTCCAAAATGTCTTGGTATGCTGAAGCATTCAGAGTTCCTTTCACTGGAACTAAGGGGCCAAGCCCAGCTCCTGAAAAACAACCCCACACCATAATCCCCCCTCCACCAAACTTTACACTTGGCACAATGCAGTCAGACAAGTACTGTTCTCCTGGCAACCGCCAAACCCAGACTCGTCCATCAGATTGCCAGATGGAGAAGCGTGATTCGTCACTCCAGAGAACGCGTCTCCACTGCTCTAGAGTCCAGTGGCGGCGTGCTTTACACCACTGCATCCGACGCTTTGCATTGCACTTGGTGATGTATGGCTTGGATGCAGCTGCTCAGCCATGGAAACCCATTCCATGAAGCTCTCTGCACACTGTTCTTGAGCTAATCTGAAGGCCACATGAAGTTTGGAGGTCTGTAGCGATTGACTCTGCAGAAAGTTGGCAACCTCTTCGCACTATGCGCCTCAGCATCCGCTGACCCCGCTCCGTCAGTTTACGTGGCCTACCACTTCATGGCTGAGTTGCTGTCGTTCCCAAACACTTCCACGTTCTTATAATACAGCTGACAGTTGACTGTGGAATATTTAGGAGTGAGGAAATTTCACAACTGGATTTGTTGCACAGGTGGCATCCTATCACAGTTCCACGCTGGAATTCACTGAGCTCCTGAGAGCGACCCATTCTTTCACAAATGTTTGTAAAAACAGTCTGCATGCCTAGGTGCTTGATTTTATACACCTGTGGCCATGGAAGTGATTGGAACACCTGATTCTGATTATTTGGATGGGTGAGCGAATACTTTTGGCATTATAGTGTAACTGCTGTGCTAATGCCTTTTCTAGGATCTTGGAGATAAAGGGCAGGTTTGATATCGGTCTATAGTTAGACAGCTGACAGGGGTCGAGGTCCGTTTTTTTAATAAAGGATTTGATAACTGCTAGCTTAAAAGATTTAGGCACATAGCCAGTACTAAGGGAAGAATTAATGATTTTTAGAAGGGGTTCGGTAGCTACTGGTAATATCTGTTTAAGGAAAGATGTGGGTAAAGGATCTAGAATGCAGGTTGAAAGTTTTGAAGAAGAAATTAATGAAATTAGATCAGGCTCTTGAAGTGGAGTAAAGCATTCAAAGCTCTGATCAGAAATAGTTATATTATCTAAAGAATTATTTAACAAAATAATTTAAATTAATAGTCTGAATTTTCTGCCTGATATTGTCAATTTTTTCATAGAAAAAATTCATGAAGTCATTGCTGCTACATATAGATGGTGTGTGCCTTTCTACAGTGGTTTTACTCCTAGTTAGTTTTGCTACAGTACTAAAAATTTAGGATTGTTTTTGTTATCTTCAATTTGCATCTCAGTAGGCTTTCCTTCCATGCTAACTGAAATACTGCCAATTTAGTTTGACGCCATTTACTTTCTAGTTTCCTAGCAGATTGTTTTAAAGCTCGTGTGGGGTCATTGTACCAGGGTGCTAGTTTCTTCTCTTTAATTATTTTCCTTTTAAGTGGAGCGACAGTGTCTAGGGTGTTCCAAAACATTGACTCCAGGTAATCAGTCGCCTGATCAAGTTCTGTGGGGTCAGATGGCGAACCAATCATGCGTGATAATTCTGGGAGACTATCGGTAAATCTCTCTGCAGTAGCAGATGTAAATGTTCGCTTGATATGGTAATGTGGCCCATTGGGCATCCCATGTCTAAGACGCATTTTAAATGAAACAAGATAGTGATCTGAGATAGCTTCCGACTGTGGAAGAGTGACTATGTTTTCTATATTTAATCCAAATGTAAAAATGAGATCCAGAGTGTGACCTCCATTATCAGTGGGTCCTATTACATTTTGATTAACACCTAATGAATCTAAGATGTATACAACTGCTGCTCTCAGAGGATCTTCTGGCTTATCAAAATGAATGTTGAAGTCTCCTACTATTAATGCTTTGTCTAAAGAAACAACAAGGTTTGAAGTAATTATCTCCAAATTCACTGAGGAATGCAGAATATGGCCCTGGGGGTCTGTAAATAACAGTTAGTGGAATTGGCTCTGTGAACTTATTTTTTGTTGCTACATAAGTTAGGTTAGTATAAAGAACTTCAAGTGTATTGAATTGATCTATGGGTTTTTGTGTGGCACCTAGCTTATTATCATGAATAACTGTGACACCTCCTCCCCTGCCTGTTAAGTTGTATTTGAGTTACTGCAGTCTTCTTGTCACCTCAAACCAGACTGGGCATTCTCCTCAGAGACTCACCAACAGATTTCACTTGATTTTCTTTGGTTTTTCACATTATTCTGCGTAAGGTCTGTTGTATGTTAAAATCCCAGGAGATTTTCTGAAATACCGGCACCAACAACCATGTGGGCACAGTCAATGAGCTTATATAACCCTAACCTTAACTCTAATGTTTATGTAAACGTTAAGTGAAGGTGTTACCTCGCATCTATATGATTTTATGTATAACTGTTTGTCTGATTGGATAACTGCATGAATGAGCAGACAAACCGGTGTTCCTATTAAAGTGGCCACTGAGTGTAAACAACTCAGTTCATCATTTGAAATAAATGTATAGTGACAAAGGAAATCTCTGTTTATTTCTCATGGAACAGTCTCTCTCTCAGCTTCAGTCTCTCTCTCTCTCTCTCTCTCTCTGTATCTCTCTCAGCCTCTGCCTCTCTGTCTGTCTCTCTCTCTTTCTCTCTCTCTTAGCCTCTGTCTCTCTCCCTGTCTCTGTCTCTCTCTCTCGCTCTCCTATTTTCTTGTTCTCCCCATCCTAGCCGCCCTGAACAAGTGGGAAAATGTGTGACGTAGCTCTGACGCACTTCCGCTTTGTTGCGGTAAGTTGTTGAGGGCCTGGGTGAAGAGTGTGTTCAGATGAAGGCGCGCGCACGACTAGAGCGAGCTGTTTCCGGGAAGTAAGAGTTTCAGCAATGGCGACTGCTTGTGTATGTCAGCCTCAGCGCGGGGGTTTCAGTTTCGAAAACTGCAAACGGTGAGTGTTATATAAAGTACAGATAGGTGGCTTAATTTACGCTCGTGATTTTTTTTAAAAGTTATTAAATCTAGTGTTCTCGGGTTTTATTTAAATGATTTGCTTATCAGTCGATACTATGCTAGCGGTCTGTATGAATGATTCAGCAGATTTGCTTTTAACTATATCGCGGATAATGAGAAATGAATAGAAAAGAAAAACGTATCAAAAGGATTCGTTTCATGAATTGATCAGATAATATATTTTTCTTATTTCTGACCGTTACCTTATCTTAAATAGAGCCTATGTAAATACATATACCGGTGCATTAGTTAGCCACATGCTATATGTCCATACACGGTATATGTACAGCACTTTGTCTGAGCGCCCTATAGAATTAGGTCCGCGTACTGAAATTAGGCTTTATTATCTTATTTTCCTATTTTTTTATTCCATTTATTTATTTATTTATAGCTTGGTTTATGTAACAATAGTAACATTTATCAACCAATAATGTAAAGGTTATAAATTTATATCTGGTCTTTTATTTATTTTCCCCGTCCGAATGAGCCATAGCAGCACAGCTACCGGTCTACAAATACAATGCTTTATTTATTTCTTACAAAACTTTTTTAATTATAACGTGATTTTATATTGAAAGATAATATGTTTGGAGTCGAATGCTATTTTGTTGGTAGATGTTTATGTCCTAATAAGGAGACAATCCAGCGGAGAGACAATAAACCGTGGGACATATACACCGACCAGGCATAACATTATGGCCACCTGCCTGATATTGTGTTGGTCCCCCTTTTGCTGATCCGTCATGCACTGTGTGTTCTGAACAGTAGCTCGTCTGTTGGATCGGATCACACGGACCAGCCTTCACTCCCTACATGCATCAGTGAGCCTTGGCCGCCCATGACCCCGTCTACGGTTCACCACTGTTCCTTCCTTGGACCACTTTTGATAGATACTGACCACTGCAGAGCCAGAACACCCCACAAGAGTTTTGGAGATGCTCTGTTCCAATCGTCTGGCCATCACAATTTGGCCCTTGTCAAACTCGCTCAAATCCTTACGCCTGTCCATTTTTCCTGCTTCTTTGAGGACAAAATGTTTACTTGCTGCCTAATATATCCCACCCACTAACAGGTGCCATGATGAGGAGATAATCAGTGTTACTTCCTGTCACGGCTCATAGTGTCGTACCTGTTTGGTGTAGTTCCAGGATCTAGTGCATTGCTCTGGGTTTCAGCAGAGTCTGAGCTAGTTAGTAATCTACAAGATGACACATGATGGCAGCATTAAGATAGGAATATGTCAGAGTACAGATGAAGAAGTGAGAGCTGAGCAGGATATAGGACTACTTTAAAGCGCTGCTGCGTTGCTCCGTTTAGGTCACACTTGTGGGCAATTTTTTTTGAATGTGGTTCCTGGGTAAATCTTGGCCACGTTTTATCAGTTCCTACCCACTAATTCATGAAACCATGAAAGCCATCTTTTTACTCTGTGGTGATTAAAATACCTCTATAGTTAACGGACAGAAACCATTTGATCGAGTTTTATTTTGAGTTGATCAACATTGAAGTCAATACCACACTGACCCCATGTCATCAATCATTTTAAATATGTCTGATATTAATCTTAAACTTTTTGTACTAAGTTTCTTATATTCTGTAGAGCTGCTTTGAGACAATGTCCATTGTTAAAAGCACTATGCAATTCTTGAATCATAGCCATCTGTCTCTCATCTTACAATGTAATCCTTATTCTTAAAAAGATTCCATACTCACTCCTTAAATTCAGTTTGACCGTAACAGCAGCTATAGATGTCTTTAATCACCGGAGAAGAGCAATGGATTTATGTAATTGCAGGTATGAATTGGATCAAGCTGAAAACCAATTAAAGACCATTAATTATTAATATGCAGGTTGTTTATGGAGGAATTTTCACACAAGACACTACCTTTGGAGAAAATAAAACGTATTCACAAAGTTCAGTTCCTCCTTATCCAGGCATTGATATCAGATGGATGACCTCCCTTAGGCAGAGTCATGCTTTTGCAATATTCTTTCAATTTAGCATTAATGATGCTCTTTGTTTGTGCATGATATGGTCAGGTCTCCTCAAAATTTTGTCCATTAGGGCATCAACAAGCTGATCAGCGCATTCTCTGAGCGTCTTTGAGTTTTCCTGATTCTCTGAGTTTTAAAAGTATCACTCGCATTATTTGTTGCACGTTTTTGCCAAAAAGCAGAGCATGAATTTGTTTTTAAATCACTGTTTCTGTGTTTTCTTCAGGAATGCTCAACTTGCTACTAAACTTGGATGCAGCCTCCCCACTGCACGCAAAACTGGCACAACGATCTGTGGGGTTGTGTATAAGGTGATCATTTTATAGCTTAAAAATCCTATGCAATACTTGTAGGCTTAAATCATTGAGCATCTGTATGTCTCTTATTATTGTTATTGCATCTGGGCATTAATGCTAATAAAGCATTGTATATAAATATGTACTTTTAAAATACTAAAGGTATATGCCTATGCCACATACACAGTATATGTAGGTTTATTGCAATTATTTTTTAATTATAATTAGGATTATATTGTATGCTTTAATAAATATATTGGGAAAAGAAGAATACTCATGTATTAAGAGAGATTCAGAATTAGAAATATATATGATTTATTTATAGTAGATAAAAAAAATAGTTGTGTTTTTGTTCTGCATTTGTAAATTCTTTTCTTCTCTCCGTGAAGGATGGCGTGGTTCTGGGAGCTGATACAAGAGCCACTGAGGGAATGGTTGTAGCAGATAAGAACTGCTCCAAGATCCATTACATCTCTCCTAACATCTAGTGAGCACCGAATCACACAACCCTGTGTAACTCCATATTGCTTCTTCTCCATCCCCAGATGTGTTCTAATATGTATGCTTGTGTGTGTTTCTGCGTCTGTAGCTGTTGTGGAGCTGGTACAGCAGCAGACACTGAGATGACCACTCAGATAATCTCCTCTAATCTGGAGCTGCATGCTCTTTCCACCAATCGCCTTCCAAGAGTCGCTACCGCCAACCGCATGCTCAAGCAGATGCTCTTCAGGTGGCTTTCACTTTTGTCTAAGGACCTGTCACTGGATATGCAATATTATCAAGATTCAGCATATATGTTTACGGCTATAAAGTACTAAAAAGAGCATACAGATATATTTCTATGTCTGACATGATTAAAAGCTTTTCTTAGTTATTAATTGGATTGAGAACATGCCATTGTTCCCGTAACTATTCTAGCAAAATGCCCAATAGATCATAAGTCACAGTTTTTCCCTTTAATTGGTCATCCACACATAATTTATGAATTTTTCAACTGCAGAGAGGGGAATTTATCTATTTACATAATATCTAAATCACATGTCGCACTTATTTTCAGTTAAACTGTTATAATAAAATTTTATCCTATTAAAAAGGTAAGATTTGTTGATAGAAGATCATTCTTTGAATAAGTAAAAACAACAAACACTGTGTGCACTGTTTAGTGGTACTTGCAGGATGTGGAAGGTCTATGCGATGCTCCATCTGCTGTTAATGCGAACAGTGTGAAAATGTTGTGCAATGATTCCACTAAGTCCATTAAAGCCATTTTATTATACATTTTTGTAACTATAATACAATATCTTTATACTGTTGCAAACCACTACATACATTTTCCTACTTTTCCATTTGCCCTATTTTATTCGAGTCGTCTATATGCAACTGTTGATGTGTGTGTGTGTTTGTAGGTACCAGGGCTATATTGGAGCAGCACTGGTATTGGGTGGGGTTGACTGCAATGGTCCCCACCTGTACAGCATCTACCCTCATGGCTCAACAGACAAGCTACCCTATGTTACCATGGGTGAGTCTCTGATACATTTTCTTTTAAACACATCTTGCTGGAGAGACTCAGAGACAGAAATGGTGTTATTTATTCTTCAACTGTAGTTCACAGCTCCTCTAAATACCCTGGAGCGTGGTAACTCATTACTCTGCACTTTATTGTTGTGAAAATTAGATCTGGATCTCATCTTGTGGTTAATTGGTAATCTTTAAAGAACACACACTCAGTCAAGGACAGACATTCTTTGAAAGAAATAAAGATTTCAGGGTTCATAGGTGTGATGAGCACTAAATCTCATCAGCTGTGGTGTTTGTTTCTGGCTATGCACAGACAAGCGAGCCTGTTCTTTTTATATATTTTATTTTGTCGTTTTTGAATGACTAGTTGTGGGTTTAAATATTTTTCTTCTTCTCAAAATGTTCTTAATATTCTTCTTAGTCCTTTAGTTTAGTTCCCTAAATTCAGGAGGTTGTGAATAAATTTTCATGATTTCCTCTGTAAATGCTCCTATGAACTATTTATTCATAAATCTGTTTGTATCCAGCAGGATAAATGAAACCCCATGTGTGTAAATGTCCAGGGGATAAATGCACTGGAAGTATATTAAGTACCAAAAAACAAAGCTGGATACTTATTACCTCTCTGTGTACTGAAAACACGAGCTGGGAATATGGGAACCAGTTAGTTGAGTGGGTTGGGTAGTTGAGTAACTGCCTAATCGGAGAAACTGCATCAAAATTGTGTCTAAAGTGTTGCAACTGTGCTAGATATTTATTCACTTACTTACATCTGCTATATAATTACTGTAAATAACAAGTTTGAAATGTCTCCTTCAGAACTGAAGGATTAAATTAGACCAAGCAACATTTTCAGCTAATGATTTATTGTTCAGATTTGATTTGATGGTGTCTTTATGTATGTGTGTGTGCTTAGGCTCTGGATCCCTGGCTGCTATGGCAGTGTTTGAAGATCGATACAAGCCTGGCATGGAGGTGGGTCCTTTTCTCATTGACTCTTTGATCAACTTTTTTACACTTACTGAGAAATAATCGTAATAATTTCTTCTTTCTGTTTGTTAGGAGGAGGAGGCAAAGCTCCTGGTTCGTGATGCAATAGCAGCTGGTATATTCAATGATCTGGGCTCAGGCAGTAACATTGACCTGTGTGTGATCACCAAAAGCAAGGTGGACTACCTGAGACCACATGATGAAGCCAACAAGAAGGGAGTCAGGTGAGTTGGGGAATATGTGTAGAGATTACTCCATTATTTTATGTAAATTTTTTTTTTAATCTCAGCATTTAATGACCAGTATTTAGTCTTTGACAAACATGAGAAGAACAGTCTTCTGCTTGTGTAATTCCAGCTGTTTATATAGGTAGCTTTCAGATGTGCCTCTATTGCTTTTTTTTTTCTGTCTACCTTAACAAAATACTAACCAAATAAAATCTCAGTAACTGTTTAAGGCTTTCAGTATGCCTGCACTCTGAATATTACTCACTGTTTTTCCTGCAGAACTGGTGAATATAAGTATAAGCAAGGCACTACAAGTGTTCTGACAAAGGCAGTGGCCCAAATCCAGGTGGATGTGGTGGAGGAGAGCGTGCAGACCATGGACACCTCCTGAAGAGAGATTTCTTGTATGTCATGTATGACAAATCTTAATCCACGGTTTACAATAAAATGTCGTGAAAAGCTTTGGTGTGATTTAGTTCAATAATCTGGACTAAGGAGGACAAACCAGAGATTTTGTCTGAGCAAAAGTAAATAAATGGTGTTTGGTAGAATTATTGCTAGACAGCATTTTTCACTTGATTTGAAGTTGCCGCTCAGCACTAAAAGAAACCAACCACTGAATTACAGTGACGAGAACAAATTAAAACAAATGTAGTTACCTGCTAGAAACTTGGTGTCTCCCAAACCTGAGTTGAAAGCCATTGAATTAAAACAGTTGAAATACATCAGCTATTATAACAAAGGTGTCTTCCTGCTGGTGAAATGTGGGAGGAGGCCAGGCAAAGCTTACATTTGCATTTGGCAGATTCCCCTTATCCAGAGCGACTTACATTTTATCTCATTATATACAATTGAGCAATTTGCTCAGCAGGGGCAGCTTGGTGGACCTGGGATTCAGATCAATAAGAAATTCTTGAATCTTCTTTTGCTGCCTCCAAATTAGTGCCCATGTTAATTCATAATTTTATATCAGTTACAGTTGTGTAGAGGTTGAGCTACAGTTCACAAAAGTAAAAGCTAGGCACATACTGTGTGTACTGTAGGCACATACTGTGGTTCTATGAAACCCATATAACCAGCAGGGGCAGTGAGACTCATCAACAGTCACTAGGTCACCTGATGCAGTATACACAACAATTGGTGTTGTTTCATAACGATGGTACAGCCGGGGCATTCTCACTTTACTTGGGGCTAATAAACAAACAAGGAACCGTAAATGTTATCCAGGGATCATAGAACATGGTTACTAATGCAATTAGCATTCTATTCCAACAACTGGCAGGACATTGAGAAACACCAGGATAACACTGTAATGAACACCTTAGAACTAATTATCACCTGTCCTCATTCAAGGCTAGGTGTACTTTGGCAAAGGGAACACCTTTAATAAACCATTAAAGGTGCCCAATTTTGGGAAGATCATGTATAAAAATATGTTCTATTATTACTGTTTCTCTCCTTTTTATATAAAGGACACAGACTTTCTGAAGAAGAATATAGAAATCTATACCAAACTTTCTAAACTGGTTGGTCTGAAGGTGTTGATTATTTTACAACCACTTTCAGAATGATTGAGGGCCTAAAAGCAAACATTCGGCACAGTCATCAAAGCTTATTTATACTCCAGTTGTGCTTTCACGAATTTGGGATAGTCAGTAAATCAGTGATTACTCATTTACAGATATTACTCACTCAACTACTCATACTTCTTTGTTCGTAAGCACTACAGCTGAGAAAACAGAGATAATGGTTGTGATATGGTAAATAAAAAATTCATTTTCCATTTGAAGATGATGATGAAGTTTATAATCATTAATAAATAAATAAATACTATTTGCATATACACTATATTGCCAAAAGTATTCGCTCACCTGCCTTGACTCGCATATGAACTTAAGTGACATCCCATTCCTAATCCATAGGGTTCAATATGACGTCGGTCCACCCTTTGCAGCTATAACAGCTTCAACTCTTCTGGGAAGGCTGTCCACAAGGTTTAGGAGTGTGTTTATGGGAATTTTTGACCATTCTTCCAGAAGCGCATTTGTGAGGTCACACACTGATGTTGGACGAGAAGGCCTGGCTCTCAGTCTCCGCTCTAATTCATCCCAAAGGTGTTCTATCGGGTTGAGGTCAGGACTCTGTGCAGGCCAGTCAAGTTCATCCACACCAGACTCTGTCATCCATGTCTTTATGGACCTTGCTTTGGTCACTGGTGCACAGTCATGTTGGAAGAGGAAGGGGCCAGCTCCAAACTGTTCCCACAAAGTTGGGAGCATGGAATTGTCCAAAATGTCCTGGTATGCTGAAGCATTCAGAGTTCCTTTCACTGGAACTAAGGGGCCGAGCCCAGCTCCTGAAAAACAACCCCACACCATAATCCCCCCTCCACCAAACTTTACACTTGGCACAATGCAGTCAGACAAGTACCGTTCTCCTGGCAACCGCCAAACCCAGACTCGTCCATCAGATGGAGAAGATGGAGAAGCGCGATTCGTCACTCCAGAGAACGCGTCTCCACTGCTCTAGAGTCCAGTGGCGGCGTGCTTTACACCACTGCATCCGACGCTTTGCATTGCACTTGGTGATGTATGGCTTGGATGCAGCTGCTCGGCCATGGAAACCCATTCCATGAAGCTCTCTGCGCACTGTTCTTGAGCTAATCTGAAGGCCACATGAAGTTTGGAGGTCTGTAGCGATTGACTCTGCAGAAAGTTGGCGACCTCTTCGCACTATGCGCCTCAGCATCCGCTGACCCCGCTCCGTCAGTTTACGTGGCCTACCACTTCGTGGCTGAGTTGCTGTCGTTCCCAAACACTTCCACGTTCTTATAATACAGCTGACAGTTGACTGTGGAATATTTAGGAGCGAGGAAATTTCACGACTGGATTTGTTGCACAGGTGGCATCCTATCACAGTTCCACGCTGGAATTCACTGAGCTCCTGAGAGCGACCCATTCTTTCACAAATGTTTGTAAAAACAGTCTGCATGCCTAGGTGCTTGATTTTATACACCTGTGGCCATGGAAGTGATTGGAACACCTGATTCTGATTATTTGGATGGGTGAGCGAATACTTTTGGCAATATAGTGTATAAAACAAAAGGTAGACTAGGTAACTGACCACACAAGGTTTTTTTTTTTTTTTTTTTTATACAGGATTTCTTTCACATAAGCTCTATGTTCCTCTAATGCTTGAATTTCTATGAATAATTAATAATGGAAAAACACCACCAGCACACTACATCTGCAGCATTTGTCAGGTGCCCTTATTCAGAATAACTTACATTTATACAAAAGAGCACTTAAAAAATTAAGAGCCATATACTTTTATACATATATATTTTCATAAGAACCCAACAGTGGAATTTGGACAATACTGAGATTTGAACAAATGACCTCCTGCTTAAGCAGCAAACAGCTTACTGAGTCTACTCATTGAGAAACCATTTTAATTTTTAACTTTGTTTTTAGAGAAACGAGTAAAATTATGAAATGATGCTAGATTAATCTAACATGTAAAGGATTCTCCTCTTTGTATAAAATGCACTGCTACACCTACAGGAACCTTTTTTTCTATGAACCTGTCAATATTTGGCCACTGAGGGCACTATTCATCTATTCAATGATGTGAGAAACTCTCCGTTGCAATGTTTATCTAGAGATAATAATGTTGGGGATTTGGTAGCTTTGTGGTCACGGTGTTGGATTACTGATCAGACAGTTGTGAGATCAAATCCCAAGTCCACCAAACTGCCACTGCTGGGCTTCTGAGCAAGGCCCTCAACTCTCCATTGTTCAACTGTGTTAAAAAATATGATAAAATGTAATTTGCTCTGCATAAGAGCATCTCCCAAATGCTGTAAATTGTGCCATAGTATTTGTCTCGGACACCTTAACAGTCTTGGGCTTTTCACTGGACCTAAATGTCTAAACTGATCTTGACAGATTTGAACATTATAATGGCAAGTATATAATGACCCAAAATTATTATTATTGTCACAATAATCATAAAATCTCCATGACATGGACGGTGTCAGGCTTCAGAAGGTGCAACAGTCTATGATACTTCATAATGCTATATTTCCCAACATCATTGTGACCATGATGGCTATTAAGGAACAATCTAAATACCATGAATGATTTATGCCTGAACATTTCTCCTGACCTTGAATCCAATAAAACAAGAAACTAATAACAACAACAATGATTTGTTAGAGGTAGGGGGACCTATAACACTACAGTTGTTGCCAAACAGAGACTGTAGAAAAAGTAAAATCTATAGCAAAAATAGTAAGTAGATATATTTAAAAAAAACAAAAAAAAACATTTATTGGAATATTTTAAAATATCCATATATTTTTTAATGATTTTTGCAAAATGATGCAAGCTTATAGAGATAATGTTCACTTTAGGAAAATAATGACTGAATAAACTTCCTGATTGGAAAGCAAATAGCTAAAATCCAGTATTCTAGTCAGTGAAGCAACCAAGAGGCCAAGCTGATGGAAGGAGTTTAATACAGGGCAATCCTAGAAAAAAGCCTGTTTCAGACCTGAGGGTCACTTTCCTTCAGGACAACAACTTTATGTATATTGACCAATGTATAGAACAGTTCACAAACTTTGCTATTTGTAGTCCATGAGGAAAGAATGAAAGAGAAAAATCTGCTAGTTCTGATAATAACAAAAAGAAGACATTTCCAAGGACTTTGTACTTAAAACCCTAAAGATCTTAATAAAAACAAGACAGCTAGGAGCTCCAAATAACAGCCCTATAGGATTGTTTCTGCCAAAATATACTGAACACATAGAAACCTATATTTCCTGAAAAACAGCTATTTGTACTTAACCCCAACCTCCAATGAATGACCACACTTTAAATATCACAGATGTTAGCTGAATCTTGTCCTGACTATGCCTGTCAGGTTTTAACTCAGGTAATCAATCATGAGTAATAAGAGACAGTAAGATGGTCTGTGCTCTCCATCAAAATTTAATGTGGAAGCTTTCTAAAAAAAATCCAAAGATTTGAAAGGCATATTTGAAAAAATGTAATAATGTTAATAAAAATCCGATCTTAATCCAATCGAGCATCTGTGGGATGTGCTGGACAAACAAGTCCAATCCATGGAGGCCCCAGACTTAAAGGATCTGCTGCTAACATCTTGGGCCCAGATACCAACAGAATATTAGGCAGGTGGTCATAATGTTTTGGCTGATGTGTGTGTATACACTGTATATATATTTATATAACCTATCTATCTATCTATCTATCTATCTATCTATCTATCTATCTATCTATCTATCTATCTATCTATCTATCTATCTATCTAGATGAAATGATGGTAAAAAAAAAAGCTCTGCTGCTTTAATCATATACTGATACTAGCTGGTTTCAGTAATCTCTTATTACTGGTCATTTTTTTCGTCTTACACCATTTGACTTCACAATTTCATTTTTTGCTTTTCACAGTTTCAACAGTGGGACTATTAGACACTAGAGGCCAATATTATGAAGACACAATGAAATGCTAAAACAACTAGTTTCTGGTTTCTGGTTTTTCATATGTGATGACAGACTGTTCCCAACATGAACAATCAGTCTAGACTCAGAATTCACATGCCAAGAGGTATGATGCTGTGATTTTTTTAATAATAAAATATTTTTTTTTCTTTCATGCTCTACTTCAAGAGGAAGGGCAAATAAACAATTTAGACAATTTATATAAGCTATATTTCATTGACTTTCTAAATATTTGTAGAATATGTCTATGCTATCCATGTAAACATAAGCAGTAAGTGATGTGTCTTGTCAATAATAATGAAATTATTGAAATAAATGATTCTTATTGTTCTTCTTCTTCTTATAATTATTACCCTTTGTAATTCTTATTCTGATTTTTAGAAAAAAATATTTCTTTAAAGCTGCTTTGACACAATGTCCATTGTTAAAAGCTCTATACAAAAAAACCCCTGAAATGAACTGAATTGTGATCATCATATCATGTGGTTTCAGTATGGCATACTCTGAAAAAATTACAAGGCCAGATCTTATCTAAATGAAATAATTAGTGTGTGAGGGCACTAATGATGCTTGTAAACGTCCTTATACTATTCTAAAAATATGTACAAATAGAATAAAATTATGTTATGAAAACCACTTCAAAGGAAAGACAGAATAAAAGAGATAAAAGAAAATGAGAGAGAGAGAGATAGAGAGACTGAGAAAGAGATAAACAGAGAGAGAGGGGAGGAGAAGGAGGAGAAGGACACAGATAATATCCAGACAGGAGGAAAGCTGTTATTCAAAAACGTTCCCTGAAACTGGTCAGACCGGCTGCTGCATATTTTCCACAAAGACAACCTACATGTTTTTGAAAAGGAAGCTAGCCCACGCCTGAATAAGGTAAGACAGAGCTGGGGAACCAACAAACTACGTAGTGAAAGAGATCAGTCCACAGACCTGCATGACAATTTTATGAGTAGCCTGAGATGCAGGTCAGATTTAGGTGAAGTTTAGAAACGACATTTATGCATTTTCATTTATATGTTTTGGAAATATTAAGCAACTTTGAACAGTTTCCGTCAGCAACTTCAATGCAAATGTTCTGTATTAGAAAACAAGACAAGATCAGCAGAAAAACATCAGACAAACAAATACTCACTCCATCGTTATTTATACTGTAAATATCCCAGTTACCGGTGCCCTTTACTGAATAATCGGAACTTTTCTCAATACACAGTAATAAAACCAATGTATAATTGTAATTCACAACTTGTAGAAACAACAAGAAATGAATAATTTAACAGATTTTGTAGCTTAAACCGAAAGAAACAGTATGAGCTAAATGATTCAGCCTTTTCACTATTATTACAGGGACAGACACTTCCGTAGTATCCGTATCTATAGTGACAATCTATGAGTTTCTCTCTAGTCTTGACACACAGAGATACATGCCGTGTATATAGCCACCTTTTAACTGGCAGAATGTGAGTTTTCTTACCAGAAGGAGACCTTGACCTGGAAATACCACCTGTTTTGTTTATCTGTACCAGTCTAGCACAATGTTTTTTTTCATATTTTCATGCTATTTCATCACATACTATTTTAACAAATTTTCTTATAACTCACGTTCATCATAAAGCCCATGTGATATTACAGGGTCTTCTGAGGTAAAACATAAGCTTTCCACTGTTTGCATTATAAATACACTATAAAATGTTTTGGGACAGGCCTCCAATTCACTGAATTCAGGTGTTGTTTTTCAGGGTTCCTCTACATCAAACTTGCTCATCCATGTCTCTCTAATTCATCCCAAAGGTGTTCTATCAGGTTGAGGTCAGGCCAGTCAAGTTCCTCCACACCAAACTCACTCATCCATGTCTTTATGGACCTTACTTTGTGCACTGGTGTGCAGTCATGTTGGAACAGGAAGGGGACATCCCCAAACTGTTCCCACAAAGTTGGGAGCATGAATTTGTCCAAAATGTCTTGGTATGCTGAAGCATTAAGAGTTCCTTTCACTGGCACTAAGGGGCCAAGTACAACCCCTGAATTCAATGATTTGGAGGGGTGTCCCAAAACTTTTGCCAATATAGTGTATCAGCTATCTAACTGTAAGCCTTGTCTGTACATTTTCTCTTTTTAAATAGAAGTTAATGATTCTACCCACTTTATTCAAAGGTTAAAGGAAGAGTAATTTCATTTAAAGTCACAAACAGAACATTTTCTTAAAAGGAATATAAAATGTTCAGACATTCAAATGGTGTGAGTGATATGGTAGAGTATGATATGTGGGGATGTGATAGCTTAGTTAAGGTGTTGGATTTCTGATCAGAAGGTTGTAGTTGAAATCCCACCGCTGGGCCCTTTGAGCAAGGCTCTTAACCCCGATTGCTCAGTTGTATAAAATGAGATAAAATATAAGTGTGTCTGCCAAATGCCAGAAATGTAAATATGCCATGATTAGTTTAATAGCATTAATGCTAGGTCATTGAACTCAGATTCTAGAACTTCAGATCAGCCATAACATTAAAAGCATTGACTAGGTAAAGTGGATAACATGCCATCTTCTTATATTGGCACCTGTCAAGTGTAGAGATATATTAGACACAAGTAAACGGTAAGTTCTCACACTTGGAAGCTGGAAAAATGTGCAAGCGTAAGGATCTGAGCAACACTGACAAGAGCAAAATGGTGATAGATCCCCGGATCAAAGTATCTTCAAACCAGCAGCTCAGTGATCCAAACAAGGACAACTGGCAAACTAGTGGTCAATTGTGGCCAAGACTTATTGATTTAAAAAGTTAATACATGGCTGCAGGCCAGTCAGAGTGATCATACTGACTCCTGTTCACCACTGAATGTGCCTACAAAAAACTTGTTTAGCATGTAATATCTCCAGATGTATTCATACCAACCAAAGATATGTATTCAGTTATATATTCTTATTTGGTCCTCAAATGTGAAAAGTTTCACAGTGGAGGAAGATACAAGATTAGCCTAGCATACATGGATTCAAGAATTAAAATACACTTTAAAATATTTGAGATGGTGATCTTTACTCGCTTGTAGAATAATAAAAGATTGTATGAGATATGTTTAGTTTCTTCATGTTCCAAGGTGCGATGTTCTTCTGTGTTGTCTTCATGTTTTTTTTTTTTAGACTATACATACCTAAGGTACCATATTATTCAAATCAAGTTACATGAATTAACTTTTTGTCCAGGCAGAAAGGTTTAAAAATAATGCTAACGTAAAAATACTTAATTTAATGAAAGGTAATGCAAACTAACAACAAACCTCAAGTAGTTCAAGTTCTGACATGAAGTCCTGCATGTTCAGTTTCAGTGCATAGCAACAGTTTTGGTAGACTTATCATCATGGAAGATATACATACATGAATTTCACTAATGCTGAAGTGGGCCATGTTCAGTCTTGTCTAAAAAAAAGTGAGAGAATATAAAAGCCCACTCAGGAAACCCATCTCCATTTTGAATCAGGTACAAAGAATGAATTAGGGCTTCTTTCTTTAGGGCTTTTCTATTGCACTGTAGCTGTTTTGTGCACCAGCCACTAGCAGAAGAGGATGGCAGTACACACTGGGCAAAAAGACTCAACTAGTTGAATTTCTTAAAGCTTGTTATTTTGGAGATTCATCTATGATCTTTATCCTTCAAATAAATAAAGGTCAAAAACATTTAAATATTTAGACTGCACTTTTAAAGTCATATATATTCTATGTCCATTTTATGTAAATCAGCACAGTCGAATCTAGGCAAAACACAGGCTGATATCTTTTTCTATTTGCATACGAAGACAGGAAGACAACACGGAAAGACCTTTTTCCTTTATTCCTTATTCTACTAGTGAGTCAACATTACTATCTGAATAACCATCATGTCAAAATATCACAAATTCTATAACGTAACATGTCAATATACTAATTGTTCACACATCAGAATGTAAATGAATTATAGTTTAAGCACAAGTTTGCGACTTTTACTCTGTCTCTAAGCCCTTAAAATCACTCATGTTTAGACATTTTACACTTTTTTCTCCTTTATAAGGACCCTATAAGAAAGGAACTGGCCTTCTGTGGTGACCTCTGAGCAAAGGGGATACAGTGCCCCTGGAGCAAAGCCTTGCTGAAGGGCCCAACAGTGCTGAGGCTTGAACCCTGACCTTCTGGTCAATGACCCAGACCCTTAACCCCTTGAGCTACCACTACCTCCAGACTAAAACCTGGCTAAGAATTATTTAATTCAGAAACTTATATTTCAGCGCAGGGGGTAAAATGTGAATAGGAGATAAAAACGAAGAAAATCTGAAAAATTCTGCAACACCAGGATATCCAGGATCCTGTCTGATTTAACGCTGAATCATCCTACTGTTGAAAGTTAAAACCGCAGTGATCAAGTAGGGAAGAAATACTCTTATTACAACCTCTTTCTTAAAAGCTCTAAGAAATATTCTATATACAATTTGTAAAAAATTATATATATATATATATATATATATATATATATATATATATATATATATATATATATATATATATATATATATATATATATATATATATATATATATATATATATATATATATATATATATATATATATATATATACACATACACACACACACACACACATATACACTATATTGCCAAAAGTATTCGCTCACCTGCCTTGACTCGCATATGAACTTAAGTGACATCCCATTCCTAATCCATAGGGTTCAATATGACGTCGGTCCACCCTTTGCAGTTATAACAGCTTCAACTCTTCTGGGAAGGCTGTCCACAAGGTTTAGGAGTGTGTTTATGGGAATTTTTGTCCATTCTTCCAGAAGCGCATTTGTGAGGTCACACACTGACGTTGGACGAGAAGGCCTGGCTCTCAGTCTCCGCTCTAATTCATCCCAAAGGTGTTCTATCGGGTTGAGGTCAGGACTCTGTGCAGGCCAGTCAAGTTCATCCACACCAGACTCTGTCATCCATGTCTTTATGGACCTTGCTTTGGTCACTGGTGCACAGTCATGTTGGAAGAGGAAGGGGCCAGCTCCAAACTGTTCCCACAAAGTTGGGAGCATGGAATTGTCCAAAATGTCTTGGTATGCTGAAGCATTCAGAGTTCCTTTCACTGGAACTAAGGGGCCAAGCCCAGCTCCTGAAAAACAACCCCACACCATAATCCCCCCTCCACCAAACTTTACACTTGGCACAATGCAGTCAGACAAGTACCGTTCTCCTGGCAACCGCCAAACCCAGACTCGTCCATCAGATTGCCAGATGGAGAAGCGCGATTCGTCACTCCAGAGAACGCGTCTCCACTGCTCTAGAGTCCAGTGGCGGTGTGCTTTACACCACTGCATCCGACGCTTTGCATTGCACTTGGTGATGTATGGCTTGGATGCAGCTGCTCGGCCATGGAAACCCATTCCATGAAGCTCTCTGCGCACTGTTCTTGAGCTAATCTGAAGGCCACATGAAGTTTGGAGGTCTGTAGCGATTGACTCTGCAGAAAGTTGGCGACCTCTTCGCACTATGCGCCTCAGCATCCGCTGACCCCGCTCCGTCAGTTTACGTGGCCTACCACTTCGTGGCTGAGTTGCTGTCGTTCCCAAACACTTCCACGTTCTTATAATACAGCTGACAGTTGACTGTGGAATATTTAGGAGCGAGGAAATTTCACGACTGGATTTGTTGCACAGGTGGCATCCTATCACAGTTCCACGCTGGAATTCACTGAGCTCCTGAGAGCGACCCATTCTTTCACAAATGTTTGTAAAAACAGTCTGCATGCCTAGGTGCTTGATTTTATACACCTGTGGCCATGGAAGTGATTGGAACACCTGATTCTGATTATTTGGATGGGTGAGCGAATACTTTTGGCAATATAGTGTATATATACACACACACATATATATATATATATATATATATATATATATATATATATATGTGTGTGTGTGTGTGTGTGTGTGTGTGTGTGTGTGTGTGTGTGTGTGTATATATATATATATATAATTAATGTTTTTTCAAACATTAATATCATATAGATCTGACATAAAGAACATAAAGATCTTAGATCATTTGTAACATTAGGTAACAATAGATGATGATGAGTTCACTTGAAACATTATTTCCCGGTACTATATTTCTTACAGGAAATTTTATTTAGAACATTATTATATTATATTATTAAGATTTACAGATATAAAAAAACTCCCAGAAAGCAGCGTGGGCATTAAAGCACTGGCATTGCTGCTGGGTTGTCATTGTCATAAACAAAGTTCAAAGATCCACAATAAACTGTGGTGATATTGAGAAATATAGTTATACTTTAACTATGTGTGTGTAACATGCATACACACACTCTCACACACACACATTGGTAGTCAGGTAATCCACAATAGTCTGATCGTGTTCAAAATCTAATCTGGAAGCTATGGGAAGATTTAAGAGCATTAGCATGGAATTGACTTTTTTTTGCATCTGTCTCTTTAGGGTGAAGGACATGTGATCTGTGTGCTGCATCCTGTGGGAACCATGAAGCAAAGTGTCAGTTGTATGTTTAATAAGGGCATCCAGAGACTGGTATAATGGTAAGATTTGATAAAAGATATTTGATAAAAGATATACTTGACTGCATTACATTTGCTAAGAACCAGCCTAGCCTGTTTTAGACAGGTCCCCAGAATGATGTTTTTGAGATAAAAAGCTTGCCTGGAGCAAAAAAAAAAAGAAAAAAAGTGCTGGGACTAACACTGAAACACTACAATTGGCCCTGAATCATTCTAACTGAAATCTGTTCCAGCTTAAACTGGTCTTAAAAACTAGTTAATGAGGTAATGGTGTTATATTTAGCAAAAAAACAAACAAACAAAGACGTGTTTCACAACACAGGTCACTGTATAGTCAGTGATGCCATCATGACTCCTGGTCATGTGAGAGTGACTCACTTCTGTGAACGAAAGCATTTCAGTACATCAGCTGTCAGAATCTTCAGGTTTCGGGTATATTTTAAGATTTATTAGGTAACAAAACTATAATATACAAAACATTTCAAGTGACAAATACATAAATATGTACAAAAATAAATGTGTCTTAGGTGAGAAGTGATAGATATAAAATAGTGGATAGTGTGAACAAGTGGGAGTTCTTCATTCATCTAAATAAAAAAAAATAATAAATCGAGCCCTTTACATATACTCTTGGTATATTCTGTCTGGGGTTATCTTGAAGCCAGTCCACGATGTAAAAACTACTATGAAAATGGAGCTGAACAAAGGGTTACTCTTTGTGAACCTCTGGCACAAAATCACCACTTAGACATTAAAACAATTATTAAGTCTGGAGTTGGGAACAAAGCTGGTACATGTACAAAAACATTATTGTGTAAAAGAACAAAGTCAAATGACTGATTCAGTCTGTGAAAAGCAGAAGACACTTTACATTTAGATTAAAACAAACCAGAAAAAAAATTCCTAAATTTGACTGGCTGTTTTTTGTGTCAGGTTTTGTGATCTTGTATTTGGTTTTGACAGAAAATAACATTTCCAGCTTATAACCTATACACACACACACACACACACACGTACACCCTTTCCTTTGTACATACTCAGTCAAACAACTCATGGCTCTTTTCCTGCAAAAGTGAATCCACCTTTGTGAATCTTTGCTACCTGAGAAAGTGTAAATATTAGTCTTATGCATTTCTAATAAAATATAATTCACAGTCAGCCTCATCCATTCTCTTTTTTAAACACACACTGCAGCTCTTAGATCATACTGCTATCTGTATGGCCCGTGCTAGACGTGTAAGTGCTAGACTTCTTAGAATACTTCATGGAACTGAAGGAGACCCTCATCCTCTCCACAGTCCGGCTGCTTCGGCACAGCAGCGTATTCTTCACATGTGCCCGGAACTCTTCCGACACAAAATAGTACAGGAAGGGATCCAGGCAGCTGTTGAGGCTGGCCAAGCACAAGGAGGTGATGTAGAAGCCATATCCATTGTTAATAATTCCATTTCTCAGCAGAACATAATGCACCACCAGCATGACGTTGCTCGGAATAAAACAGACCAGGAACGCAACGAGAACCGTAATGATGAGAACCACGGCCCGTCGACGGGTCTTGTTAGCGCTGCTTCCTTCCATAGTGGAGTGTCCCAGTTTGCGCATCATCAGGGCGTATGCTGTGATGATAACCACACATGGTATGAAGAACGCCAACCCAGCCATCACCATGAAGTAATAGTATGGCTTCTGCACATCCTGAAAGGCGTTCCCACTATTAAAGTTTTCCTGTGTGATAATGTTGACATCGTGGCAAGTGGTTATGTTAAGCCCAGAGATTTTGGCTGTCTGCTGGTACAGGAAGAGCGGTGTGGTACTGATCCATATAAAAGCCCAGATGCTTACTGATACTGCAATAGCCAGTCTATTGTCCGTTCTCTGCTGCGTGAGCGGATGAGCCACCACCCAGTATCGCTGCACACTCAAACAAGCAATGAACAGGATAGAACTGTACATGTTTCCGTAAAAGAAGCCAACCAGAACTTTACACATCTCCTCTCCGAAAATCCAGTTGTTTCCATTGAAATGGTAAGCAATCTTTAATGGGACCCAGATGACAAACAGCAAGTCGGCCAAGGCAAGATTGGCCATGTAAATAGCCGCCGGGTGGATCTTCTTTGATCTGAATACAAAGACCCAAATTGCCATGGCATTGCTGGGCAAACCCACAGCGAACACAAAGATGTAGATGAGAGGAAGGAATACTGTGGTCAGGCCACTCTTTAATATGTTAGCTGCAACCTGGTCAACTTTGACCGAATCGGTGTCCGAATCCTGATGCCCAACAAAACCTCGTTGTTTTTTACAATGGACCGCTGAAATAAAGAAAGGAAATGGTATTGTTTGGAGTCAGCTCAGAGGAAAACCTTTAAGAAACAGAAAGCCCTATACAGTACCACTGAAGTGCATATAAACATGTCAAACACAATCCCTGGCAAACTTGTAAAGGTTAGTCATTTGCATAACCTACAACACTTCATAAAAGACTGTAAAAGAAATGATTAATGGCTAATACTTCTTAAATCTAAGCAAAGGGAAAAACTTTTTAAGACCTCGATGATAAAGTTTCCACCATTTTCCACTTACACAGAGACAGTATAATGAAAATAGCAGTAAACAAAAGCTCACCTGTCGACGAAATACAGGCAAAGAACACCAGTAGATGTGCTATTCCAACTGCAGACATTATTCACTATTTTAAATGATTATCTTTGGTAAAAATGACTATTGTAGCTTCCCGAGGTGAGTCCTGAGAAACGTAAAGACTAGGTGTAAAACTATTCGAGATATCTTCCCGAAGTCACTGTGACCCGCAGCTCACTTTGTCCTTTAAGCGTCCGGTGTTGTTGGAAAAAAGCAGCTCGAGCAGGTTGGCCACGCCCACGCTCGTGACGTCACGCACCGAGAAGCGCACGGATGCAACATTCTTTCATCTCACCTTTCACACCCTTTCAGGTTTCGAGAATGGACAGGTGTTCCGGCGTTTCCCCTTTAGTGCGCATGCGCGAAATCATGAACCCCGCCCCCTCCATTTTGCAAATGTACTACATTGACTTTTCATGAAAATGAGGTACACTTCGCGTTTTTTTTTTTTTGCTGATAGTTTGCAATTAAATTAGTGCTTAAAATGTCTTATTATAAAAGGTTATATTGCTCAGTCGTGAATTTTACACCGATCAGGTTATATAACATTATGAACACTGAGAGGTGAAGTGAATAACGCTGAGTATCTCCTCATCATGGCACCTGTTAGTGGGGGGGATATATTAGGCAGCAAATGAACATTTTGTCCTCAAAGTTAATGTGTTAGAAGCAGGAAAAATGGACAAGCATAAGGATTTGAGCGAGTTTGACAAGGGCCAGATTGTGATGGCTAGACGACTGGATCAGAGCATCTCCAAAACTGTGGAGTGTTCCCGGTCTGCAGTGGTCAGTATCTATCAAAAGTATCCTTTAAGTCCTGTAAGTTACAGGATGTAAAGGATCTGCTGCTAACATCTTGGTGCCAGATACCACAGCACACCTTCAGGGATCTAGTGGAGGCCATGCCTCGACAAGTCAGGGCTGGGTTTTTGGCAGGAAAAGTGGGACTAAATACAATATTAGGCATATGGTCATAATGTTATGCCTGAATGGTGTACTTGGTAAGTATAACTTTCATTCTGTTTTCTGAGTCTGTTTAACAACTAAAATTAACACGTCAAATAGAATTAACTAATATATTCCTGTTCGGACAGTTGTTATTATTATTATAATAATAATAATTATTATTATTATTATCCTATGTGCAGTCTGTGTTATTTTAGGTGACTAATCTCAGTTAAGTACTACGCATTCCTGTTGAGAAGTCGATCTAGAAAATCAGCACGTTTCATTCAGCACGTTTCATTTATACTTTGTTCCCTCACAACATACCATGGAGAGAACTGGATTAACCAGTCCTTGTGGAAACACTTGAAACACTTTTCTCAAGACTCCAGGAAAATCCGTCACCCCTGTGATTTCAGTGTTAATCTAAAATAACCACACAGACTGCGTGTTGTGCAATGCAGTATAGCTTATTTGTGACTGGAGAGAACTTCAGGTTGTCTAACAACACAAACAAAAAGAAAAGAAACGCACGCACACACATATACACCGATCAGGCATAACATTATGAGCACCTGCCTAATATTGTGTTATTCCCCCATTTTGCTGCCAAAACAGCCCTGACCCGTCCTGCACTGTGTATTCTGACACCTTTCTATCAGAACCAGCATTAACGACAAATTTGAGTAACAGTCTGTTGGATCAGATCACACGGGCCTTCACTCCCCACTATGACCCTGTCACTGGTTCACCACTGTTCATTCCTTGGACTACTTTTGAAAGATACTGACCACTGCAGACCGGGAACACCCCACAAGAGCCGCAGTTTTGGAGTTGCTCTGATCCAGTCATCTAGCCATCACAATTTGGCCCTCGTCAAACTCGCTCAAATCCTTACGCCTGTCCATTTTTCCTGCTTCTAACACATTAACTTTAAGGACAAAATGTTATTATATGTTATTTTTCAAATTTAAAAATATAATAATAATAATAATAAAAGTACACAATGATAACACCAACACTACGCTCAATGAAGCGCATTTGCAAAAAACGTCATGATTTCGATCACATGCAGTGGAACTGAATTCTGTAGTCATTAGAAACTCCTAC
The DNA here is from genome assembly GCF_019097595.1 of Hemibagrus wyckioides. Taxonomy (NCBI): domain Eukaryota; kingdom Metazoa; phylum Chordata; class Actinopteri; order Siluriformes; family Bagridae; genus Hemibagrus; species Hemibagrus wyckioides. The sequence continues at coordinate 9,750,725 of NC_080727.1, forward strand.
AGATGTGAAGTAACTGCTTCACCATGTCAACAATCATATTTTTACTTTGTTATATAGCAGGACTTTATTATTAAAAATTATTATTAGTGTTAGATTACATGGACCATCTGCAATACAATTCCCTGAGAAATGTGTTACAAGGTATTTAAATCAGTGCATAAACATAAACGTCATTTTTCGGAGATGCTTGCCTAGAAAATTTAACAACATCTTCTGAGCAATCAGATCAGAGAAACACCACTGAATTCATAGCACTGAACATATCACTTTCAGAAACACAAGTCTGTATTTGTTTGTGTGGAATTAACTTTCTTTAAGATTAGAAAAGATTTTAAAATTCACGTTTTCACGTTTTCAAGGTGAAAATTGATAATTGACTGGAACTGATTTGTACTCAATTAATGCTTATTTAATTTAATCAAGTATATCTTTTGCAAAGCAAACTTTTTAAACAATGATCATTCTTTGTGTATTCTTGATCCAATTCATCTAAATAAATAAATAAATAAATAATAATAAAAAAAAAAAGTTAGCTTTATGGATTGGATCTCGACCAGACTAAAACCCCCTCAGCATCATGCGGTCCACCCCTTATCTTTGTAGTAGTCTGTAGCCATTGGCTAAAGTGACCAGGCACAATACCACATGCTTGTATAAGTGCCAGACCCACCATACTCAGTGAAGCCATTCTGAAACCAGCAAAAATGCCATGGTCAGTGTCACTTAGATGGAAATTTCCCATTTTGATGCTTGGTCATCAAGCCTTCTATAGCTATTAAGGCCAGCATGTGTTAGGAGTGAATATAATTAATATTCCTAGAAATATTGATTGAAAATTTCAGTAGTTTACATTATGGTTTTACATTTTGCATTAGTGCTATACTTATGTACACAGTAAAATGTTGAATGCTGTTATTCAATTTGTTTTTTCAATTCAATTTATTTGCATAGCACTTTTAACAATGGACATTGTCTCAAAGCAGTATATAACAAACAAACAAATATATATATATATATATATATATATATATATATATATATATATATATATATATATATATATATAAATTAAAGTTACTATTTTATCCCTGTTTTATCCCTAATAAGCAAGATTAGGCATTAAGCATTAAGCAAGATTAAGCATCCCTGAGATGAGATGAGGAAGAAACCTTGAGAGGAACCAGACTCAGAAGGGAACCTCATCCTCATTTGGGTGACACTGAACAGTAAATAATCTGAATATAACTAAATAATGTCCTTTCTACAACATCAACCAAGGGCCCATGAGGAATAATAAGGTCACTGTAGTTCCTGAGTTCATTATAGACACTAATTCCTTGCTGTCACCAGCTGACCGATGTAACGGCAGTTTCTGTGACAGTGTGATAGTGGCTTTGTCCACGGCTGTCTCCTGGTCACAGGCTGTCAACACAGATCCATCCACAGCATCAGTGAGCACCACCAAGTGACAAGACTCCGACCAGGGGTAGAGCCAGTGGTCATACTGGAAACTCAGAACACTGGGAGCTCAGGAGTGGGGTGTATAGCACGACAGAGAAAGACAGAGAGAGAAAGAGAAAGATATTAAGTATGATTCTGATAATGTGATGTTTAAGGACAATGTAAATTATGTGTAGGCAGGGACTCCGGCAAGACTAGCTATGACGGCATAATTAAAAGGTAGAGCCAGAAGGTGACAGACATGAAGGCTTCCTGGGACATAAAGCGTCCAACCACTTCACAGTCAGCAAACCTGGGCGACTTGTCAAGGTGGTAAGGCGACAGCATCCAAACATCCCAGTACATCAAACACTGTATGCTTTTCCTGAATAACATGTATAATCATCTGATGGGTGAGCATGGATAAGATCAGTCTGGATAGACAACTACACCCAATGTTTTTGGCAGGTTATGGCATGAAAGAAATCTGTCCCTAAGCTATGCCCGCTTTTGTACAATATCTATTTTTAAGAGATCAATTAAAATGCTTTATAGGTACTGTATAGCCGTGGTTTGGGCATGTGTATGAAAATTCCAGTATGTTGATGTTAAGCGTACTTTAACTCAATATCTCTTGTCTTTGGATAAAAACATATAGGTACATATATATTCCATTTTATCCCGAAACAACTTTATTTTAGAAAACATTCCCAAATAAGGATTAAATCAAGTTATGTAAAATTTCATCATAAAATCCTACCAACAAAATTTACTGATCAATATTTTTCCAAATGATCCCTAGGTTCTATTCTGAGCTTGAGATCATATTTTCTGTGGATGTTCTCATCACATCTGCATAGGTTTCTTCCAGGTTGTCTGGTTTCTTCCGACCTCTTAGAAATATGCCATAAGGTGGATTGGCTGAGATAAATGAGTATGGGAATGTGTGTGTGTGTGTGTTTGGTGCCCTGCTCTGTTCAGGATAAACTAGTTGCTGTAAGTGACTGACTGAGTGATGAGTTAGCTGTGAATTCTTACTTGATCAAGTCCACTCAGTCAACATTTACATAACAGTTGTAGATAACAGTTCTCATTATTCAAAACCCTGTCTCATTAAACATAATGGCTTAATGACTCTAGAACACAGATAACAATAACGAAAACATGAGATACTCTGACCAGTCTAACACTCAGGTGTATTTGCGTGAGACATGGTCCAACTGTCAGCTCTTAAAAGAACTCCAGGATTCCATTTGTGCCCTGAGATGGGTGTCATACTATTTTTCATATTATTGATGTAAGGGCATGAGTAAGCATGTTACTCCAGGAAGATACTAAGATCATACAAAAGCATAGGATATTTTAAGGTATGCTCTACATAGTGATATACTCCACCAAGACCAACACTGTTGTCCTTCAGCTGAAGCTGATCCCTGGTCGGGTCGCTACAGCGGATGATCTCATCTGAATATTTGATTTTGCCATGTTTTATGCTGGATGCTCTTCCTGTCACAATCTCCCATTTGATCCAGGCTTGGAATAAGCACTGAGAGTTAGTGGGTTGGTTGGTGTTGGAACTCAGAGTACACCTCTGCCACATCACAGGGTGGTCCAGGGTCTTCTCCAATTTGCTATTATTTACTATTGTGAAAATTAAACAGCCTAATAAACAATAAAGACTCTTCAGGCTCACCTGTCCAGGGTGTACCCCTGCCTTTCACCCAGTGTGTGCTGGGATAGGCTCCAGCAGACCCCCGTAACCCTAATTAGATATAAAGCAGGTATAGAAAATAGATGGATGGATGGACTCTTCAGGCTTGGATGAGAAAGAGCAAAACTTGGTTTTATCTTCAGAAGATGACTTCAGCAATAATCCACCCAAAAGATACCAAACACAAAGCATCAGGCTTGGTTCAGTTGAGTGCAAAGGAGTCCTGTAAAAATCAAAAATTAGCCTCCTTTTTTAAATTTGCATAGCTTCTTAAAATTGCATAGCTTCTTAGAATTGAGTACCCTCTTAGAAATCCCCTTATTTTACCTATCCATCTATTTAATTGATAAACATTTGAATTTAAGCTTCTATAAAACTCTGAGTGAGACACAGTGCTGAGTTGTGTTTGTCTAAGTGATTAATTATCTTTGTATTGTGAGAATTTAGGAGTCCTGACCTCAACCCAATAGAACACCTTTGGGATGAATTAGAGCGGAGAGCCAGCCAGGTCAAAACTGGGACATGTCTTTACATGCACTTGAAATTATTATGGAGTTGGTCCACCCTTTGCAGCTATAACAGCTTCAACTCTTCTGGGAAGGCTTTCCACAAGGTTTAGAAGTGTGTTTATGGGAAAGTTTGACCATTCCACTAGAAGCGCATTTATGAGGTCTGGCACTGATGTTGGACGAGAAGGTCTGGCACACAGTCTCCGCTCTAATCTATCCCAAAGGTGTTCTATCGGGTTGAGGTCAGGACTCTGTGAAGTTCCTTTATCCTAAACTCGCTTATCCATATCTTTATGGACCTTGCTTTGTGCATATCCTGCTATTATAATGTTTAAGCTTAAGTTAAACTAAGTGAACCTTTCAGAAAAATCTCAACATTGGGTCCCTGCCTGGGAACCAACCCCAGGCCATAGCATTTAAAGCCCAAATCATCATGCAACCACCAGACTACCAAGACCGACACCATTTACCAAAGAAATTGCAGCAAGGTTTTAATAAAAGAATTGCTTGTGGAGTGCTTTATTATTTTGAAGGACAGAGGTAATGTTCTGTCTCTCTGATTTATAAACATATAAAATATTCACTTTAAAGTGATTATTTCAGCATATCTGTCCCCAGTTCTCAAACCCTGGCTAGTCATTCTCACAGAGTATGGGTACATGGTCTAACTCTCAATGGCTCTTTCAATGGAATCCTAGGTCTCTTGTTCCTAGGCCTCAGCAAGTACATCATGGTCCTTATCTCTTAGCTTAATAAATAGTGGCAGGTTCATGCAAGTCCCTATTTTCCCATTTGTCAGAGGGGAATTTCCTAAACTCCCAGAGTCTCTGTTTATACACCTTCGTACCTGTGCCTCACTGTAGACATTCAGCAGATGAGCCATTTTCTGCTACAAACAAATTTCAATGCTGCTAGAAACTGCTGCTGCCTTATTTTTATATATGTTTAGAAAATAAAGCTCTAAGAACCACACGGACTGTATACTGGTCGATGCTATTTTTTGTATCTGTCCTGTAGTGTATTGTATTGTCTCTTGTCTTGAACTGTTTACACAAGCTTGCACACATGCACTTTTTATTTGAATATTTTGAATAGGTTTGAATAGGATTTTACTGTTTAGCCTTAGTTCTGTGTCGTTATGTAGCACCAGGATCCTGGAGGCACGTTGTTTCACATCAGATATATATGGTGGGAATGACATTAAAAGCTTCTTGACTTGACTTTTATCAAAAATTCATGTCTTTTCCAGAACAAGGTTGAATAGACAATCTTTTTCCAATTTTTACAGTCTCATGTCCTCATCTCAAGCTTACAGAGAAACATCTAGAATAGACACTCTTCAGCTTAATAGACAAAGTTCTACCTTTGTCCTCCCTCTCTAGGATATCCACGGGATGCATGTAGGCAGCTCTATCACTTGTGATGGCCAAATGTAGAAGAATACTGCTGTATCTGGATGACTGAGTATCCGCTAAGTAGTGCTCTGTGAGCTGGAAGAAAAGCTTAATTATACAGACCACACAACTCATTGATATCAAGCTAAATTTATTGAGAATGCTAGTCATTCTATGATCCCAATGAGCGCATTACTATGCTTGCAAAATGAATGAAAAATGGCTCCTGCTACAGATGCTTGCATTCTTAACCACAGCTGGAAAAGCAGGTCTAATGGAGTTACAGAACTAATGACAACTCAATGGCTAAACCCCAATACTGCAGGCAGAAAAACAGCATTGTCTTAATGTGAGGAGTAAGGCTTGGAGGTCTTGAAAGTAGTACCCCTTTAAAAGGGTGATAATCACCCCTAGATGCTTCCCACAGCATGGGGGCAGTGTACTGTCAGAGAGGCACAGGAATGCAGAGCCCTGGAATGAAGGTAGAACAAATCAGTGAACTGAAACTAACGGTGGTCTAGATCTTTTTAAATTCTTCCCACTTACACACTCCGCCTCAGTGAGAGCAACTCCCTTAAAAAGACGGCATATTGGTGTAGTAGATACACTGTCAAGACAGCACATATGCCAGTTAGTAAGGCATCTACACCCAGTGGTGTCCCAGACATTGAAAAAGTTTGGCAAGGCACAAATATAAATCTTTGCCAACGCAGAAACACATTATCAACTATGGTTCTTCCTGATGGAGTTTATTATGTAGTTTACACCCACCAGGCATAACATTATGAGCACTGAGAGGTGAAGTGAGTAACACTGATTATCTCCTCATCATGGCACCTGTTAGTGGGTGGGATATTTTAGGCAGCAAGTGAACATTTTGTCCTCAAAGTTGATGTGTTAGAAGCAGGAAAAATGGACAAGTGTAAGGATTTGAGTGAGTTTGACAAGGGGCAAATTGTGGTGGCTAGACGACTGGATCAGCATCTCCAAAACTGCAGCTCTTGTGGGGTGTTCCCGGTCTGCAGTGGTCAGTATCTATCAAAAGTGGTCCAAGGAAGGACCAGTGGTGAACCGGCGACAGGGCAGGTCATGGGCAGCCAAGTCTCATTCATGCATGTGGGGAGCGAAGACTGGCCCGTGTGATATGATCCAACAGACGAGCTACTGTTGCTCAAATTACTGAAGAAGTTCTGGTTCTGATAGAAATGTGTCAGAATACACAGTGCATGAGGGGTCAGGGCTGTTTTGGCAGCAAAAGGGGGACCAACAGAATATTAGGTAGGTGGTCATAATGTTATGCCTGATCAATGTATGTTTTTTATTTGTAATATTAGCATTACCCAACCTGACACTAATTCTCTGACAGTAAGCCTCTGTTTCTACATTTTCAATACGAGTTGACAGAGATGTACATTTTTTCTTAAATCTTCACACAGTTTTGAAAACTGAATTCAGTGAAAAGATTTCCACTTGATTTCAAACAAAACTGTCATTCTACACCTGAATTTGTGGGTGTTTCCTAGCTTTAAAAAAATGATAAAACGTTTAAGACACATTTGTGTTGTTTACTAATTTTCAAAAAATGAACAATAAGAGTTGTGGAGAAATTGACCTACTGAGAGGAATAATTTAAAATAGTACAATTTCATGAAGATCATGCAATATATCCAACATATCCATGTGACCTGAGATAACAAAAGTGTACACTTTATTATATTATTAGCAAGACGAACAATTTGAATGGCCCCCAAAATTGAATATGAATACATCCAGGTTTCAAAAGAACATGATTATACAAAGGTTATCATCAAAGCTGTTTCATTTACACAGCATATAATCCACACTATCATTTTTTCAGATTAATTTTTAATTTGGCTGCTATACTTCTATATAGGACAGAGTGTGAGTGTATGTGTAATATATATATATATATTACACACACACACGGATATTAATTATAGTACATTTAATTATTATTGTAACAAGAGAGAAACAAGAAAATTGACATTGGTAAGATTCTATCGTGTCTCACTGCCATAGCCGATTTAATTTCCAGACCAAAAACAAAACAAAAAACCCACATGCTGTTTTGTAGGTAGTTATACTATAAATAATTTAAGAATTATCATCATCATTATAGTCCACTTTTGTTAACTTAAAAAATAAGTCTAAAATTAAATCAGTCAAATATTAATAAACTCCAGAACTATTGGCACCCTACAGGGAAATAAGCAATAATTAATACATACAAAAAAGGTTCATATTTAGTTCTCACAAACAATAAGAGAATACAGTTTGGCTTGATTTCTTTTAAAACTCTCCCATACATCACAACAGGGTTTAACACAGTTGGATATAAAAATACATATACATGTTAAAATACCATGAAGGAACATAATAATAATAATAATACAACAAATCTCTAACAGCTGAAACTTTGGCAGAAAGAGGATTTATGAGCTTTATGTCCACACACATGGTGAAGAGCAAATAAAACCCAAAGTTTCAGAACTGTACAGTTTTTTTTAAACAACGATTAGTTCCCATCTCCAGAACCAGTAAACTATTGGAAAGGAAACCAGATGCTTCCTGAGATAAACCAACAAAATGCAGAACCTATTACTGTGCATTACTGGAACAATCTTTCATATTGTGTTGTTAGACTCCACATGCACTAAACTAGGTTTTATCCTACTCTTCTTTATCTGACCAGTTATCACAGGAAAAAAAAATAGTTAAGTTAATGATAATCTTATAATATTGAGTGTGTTTCAGTTTATACATTAATTTTTGCACAATTCTCAGTAAGAGTGCCAGTAGTTCTGGAGATACAGTAAAACATTATAAACTCTTAAGAATAATTTATCATGAAAAAAAAAAAAAAAGAAGTAAAAAGTAAAAAAAACCAAAAGCACAATCATTTCTGCTTGCAGCAAAACCTCAGTAAAAGGAGTTCCTACACACTGGCTTTCCAGTTGCAGCTGACGGGTTTGTTTTCGAGTGTGTCCGAGATACGTTAAATAAAAGATTGAAGAACCTGATAAATGGTACTTGAGCATTTAAATGATGAACATTACGAGTCAGCCCAGCTTTGCTCCACAATGGCAGAAACTCTCTTCTCATACTCTCGCTTGTTCTCTTGATAGAGTTGTGCCGCCTGACTGTTGGCTGGGCTGTTAGGGTTAGGCTCATCCAGCAAGGACTGCAGGAATGGGAGAAAAGTAGAAATTGTGACTGTTGTGGTTTGCCAAGTCATTTCTGTAATTTCTCACTCACAATAACAGATGATTCAATGTGGTGAAACACAGAAGTCATGATGGTCGGTTGGTCGGTCTCTCTCTCTCTCACATACATACACTATATTGCCAAAAGTATTCGCTCACCTGCCTTGACTCGCATATGAACTTAAGTGACATCCCATTCCTAATCCATAGGGTTCAATATGACGTCGGTCCACCCTTTGCAGCTATAACAGCTTCAACTCTTCTGGGAAGACTGTCCACAAGGTTTAGGAGTGTGTTTATGGGAATTTTTGACTATTCTTCCAGAAGCACATTTGTGAAGTCACACACTGATGTTGGACGAGAAGGCCTGGCTCTCAGTCTCCGCTCTAATTCATCCCAAAGGTGTTCTATCGGGTTGAGGTCAGGACTCCGTGCAGGCCAGTCAAGTTCATCCACACCAGACTCTGTCATCCATGTCTTTATGGACCTTGCTTTGTGCACTGGTGCACAGTCATGTTGGAAGAGGAAGGGGCCAGCTCCAAACTGTTCCCACAAAGTTGGGAGCATGGAATTGTCCAAAATGTCTTGGTATGCTGAAGCATTCAGAGTTCCTTTCACTGGAACTAAGGGGCCGAGCCCAGCTCCTGAAAAACAACCCCACACCATAATCCCCCCTCCACCAAACTTTACACTTGGCACAATGCAGTCAGACAAGTACCGTTCTCCTGGCAACCGCCAAACCCAGACTCGTCCATCAGATTGCCAGATGGAGAAGCGTGATTCGTCACTCCAGAGAACGCGTCTCCACTGCTCTAGAGTCCAGTGGCGGCGTGCTTTACACCACTGCATCCGACGCTTTGCATTGCACTTGGTGATGTATGGCTTGGATGCAGCTGCTCGGCCATGGAAACCCATTCCATGAAGCTCTCTGCGCACTGTTCTTGAGCTAATCTGAAGGCCACATGAAGTTTGGAGGTCTGTAGCGATTGACTCTGCAGAAAGTTGGCGACCTCTTCGCACTATGCGCCTCAGCATCCGCTGACCCTGCTCCGTCAGTTTACGTGGCCTACCACTTCGTGGCTGAGTTGCTGTCGTTCCCAAACACTTCCACGTTCTTATAATACAGCTGACAGTTGACTGTGGACTATTTAGGAGTGAGGAAATTTCACGACTGGATTTGTTGCACAGGTGGCATCCTATCACAGTTCCACGCTGGAATTCACTGAGCTCCTGAGAGCGACCCATTCTTTCACAAATGTTTGTAAAAACAGTCTGCATGCCTAGGTGCTTGATTTTATACACCTGTGGCCACGGAAGTGATTGGAACACCTGATTCTGATTATTTGGATGGGTGAGCGAATACTTTTGGCAATATAGTGTATATATATATATACACACACACACATATATATATATATATATATATTTTTTTTTTTTTTCCCTATGTGCCTCTTTTGATAATCCACTGGCCAATTATTATGCACAATAAGCATTTCACTATTAAATGTTTAGGAATAGTCCTACCATATTATAACCAACAGATTTCGGACTATAACTGGGCCAAAGTATTGTCGGAGAATCAGCTTGTTTGGGAGACTTTTTGCCCTTAAAGTAGAAATTCACTTCCAGAACAAATCATTTCCTCACCCCCTTGTCATCCAAGATGTCTATGTCTTTCTTTCTTCAGTCGTAAAGAAATGATGTTTATTGAGGAAAACATTTCAGGATTTTTCTCCACATAGTGGACTTCTATGGTGCTCGCAAGTTTGATCTTCCAAAATGCAGTTTAAATGCAGCTCCAAGGGGCTTTAAAGGATCCCAGCTGAATAAGAAGGGTCTTATCTAGCGAAAGGATCAGTCATTTTCTTATAAAAAAACAACAAAATCGGATACTTTTTAACCACGAAAGCTCGTCTAGCACTAGGTCTGGGATTCGCGTCCATGACACTGTACTACTTAACCTTGTCAGGTCATGTGTGATGTAGGCGGATCTACAGACCCAGTGTTTACTAATGTGGAGAAGGAGGACCGGTCCGAAGTTGTTGTGTGGAATGACACAAAGTTATGTGTCTTTGTGTCAGTTTTTTGTTTGGTCTTTCTACACGGAGTGGTCCTCCTTCTCCACACTAGTAAAGTCCACTATAATGAGAAATGTCCTGAAATGTTTTCCCTCAAAAAAAAAAAAAAACAATTTCTTCACGACTAAAGAAAGAAAGACGTGAACATCTTGGATGACAAGGGGGTGAGTAAATTATTTGTAGATTTTTGTTCCGAAAGTGAACTTCTCCATTCAGACACTCACAAATGCAGGTGAAGAAAACTGAAAATAATCTCCATTAAAATAAAATGCATTTACCCCATGAATACATACATGAGATGATGCAGAGCTTGTTATTTATTACTCTCGGCATTAACAAAACACTGTAAATCATCTAGATACAGACTCATACTGATTGTGAGTAGGTTTATTTTATTGATAATGAAGGCTCCCTTTTACTAAAAGCTGATTCATGGCAGGTCTGGTAGAAATAACAGAAGTATACAGACTGAATGAATATAAAATGCTGAGGTGATAGAAAACCCACACAATTGGTTCCTGCAGATCTAGACTTGCCTAGGCTTGTTAATAAACAGCAGTGCATAGCTCCTAATTAACCTGTTGTTATAAAGTTGGTGCAAACGTATGTCTATAAAACTATATGGACACATTATCATGCATTAGTATAATACAGCAGTGATCATAACTGTTATGGCGCATTAACATCAGAATGTCTGTGACAGACTGCACTGGATTGTTCTTAGTCCATGTCAATATAAATATCACAGTAACACAGCCACAATGAGTCAGTGAACACGAGGTTTTCCTTCCAGCTGCGAGTTAAACATGTATATTAAAAGCTCAGTGTCAGTTGTTTCAAATAAAGAAGCATTAACTTCACCACAATATTAAATGTTATCCTCATGAATGATCTTAAAAAGATGGATACACACCTGGATAGATGTCAGAATAGAGGATACGTCATATGTAGGACTCCAGCGATTCTGAAGAATGTCTAAACATATACTGCCATCTGCATAAACTGTGAGATAAAACATTTTTTCCGCTAGCACAAAACATATTGTAATTATACATGAATACAAAATGAAGTTAAAGACAATATGAGCTCACTAGCATGACAGCTTCACTCAGAGTGTAAATTATTAAAAAAAAAACACAGCTGCCGTCTACTCAGTCCTAATAAAAGGTACTAAAAACTGCATTTGGCAAGTTTATACTTCAAACAATATAATCATGAAATATAAGTAATCATGCAAACAATAAATATGCAATATAAGTAACATTTTAGAGCAAAGAACCAGCATATTAGCTAATAAGCTAATATGGAGTAGTGCTGGGTGAGATCATTAAATACACTCATCAAACATTTATACTGTATATACTAATACTATGCACTACTAATACTCAAATGCACATGGAATTCCACAAATTCCACAAAACTCCTTTGAGATTCCGGTCCATACTGACATGGTCAATTCTTGCAGGTTTTTCACATGCACTTCCTGCTGCAAATCTCCAGCTCTACCACCTCCCAAAGGTGTTCTATTGGATTCAGACTTGGTGCTTGTGAAGGTCAGTGAGTAACACTGAACTCATTATCAGTATAGGATGATTTTGGTTTGTGATAAGGTGCATTATAATGCTGAAAATAGCCATTAGAAGATGAAGGGATGGACATGGTCAGCAGCAAATACTCAGACAGTCTGTGGCATTCAAGTGATCATTGTTATTAATGACCCAAGATGTGCCAAGAAAACATTCCTCACACCATTACACCACCTCCACCAGCCTGTACTGTTAACACAAGACAGGTTGGGTCCATGGATTTATGATGTCAGTATCAAATTATGACTTTGTTTTCTTTATTTCACCATACTGAGTAAACTCTGTTGTTCACGAGATCAGCGAAATTGCTAAAACCAGCCTGCCTGTCACCGACTCTCATCCCACAATCAAATCATTCTCATGGTTGATGTGAACATTACCCGAAGCTGTTGGCCTGTATCTGCATCATTTAATGCACTGCACTGCAGCCACATGATTAATGGATTAGACAACTGCATTAATATTTACACAGATCAGAGATAACATTATGACCACCTGCCTAATATTGTGTAGGTCCCCCTTTTGCTGCCAATACAGCCCTTACCTGTTGAGGCATGGACTCCACTAGATCCCTGAAGGTGTGCTCAGGTATCTGGCACCAAGATGTTAGCAGCAGATCCTTTACATCCTGTGGGGGCCCCACCTCACAATTTACAGGACTTAAAGGATACTTTTGATAGATACTGACCACTGCAGACCGGGAACACCCCACAAGAGCTGCAGTTTTGGAGATGCTCTGATCCAGTCGTCTAGCCATCACAATTTGGTCCTTGTCAAACTCTCTCAAATCCTTACGCTTACCCATTTTTCCTGCTTCTAACATCAACTTTGAGGACAAAATGTTCACTTGCTGCCTAAAATATCCCACCCACTAACAGGTGCCATGATGAGGAGATCATCAGTGTTATTCACTTCACCTCTCACTGCTCATAATGTTATGCCTGATCAGTGTACTTTTCACAGCAATAAAGAGCAAAGAAATGAGTGACCTCACTGCAAGGTATTTAGAGGAGGTGTGAACTACACATTTCAGTGCTCATAATGTTATGCCTGATCAGTGTTCTCATTCAATGTATAGCATGTATCTCAAAAATGAAATAAAGCACAGGAAACAGTTACTCACCATTTGGGTGGAACATTTTGGAGATAAATCGAACTGTAGGAGGTTTATTCGGATATTCTTCTGAAAATTCTATCACAAGTTTAAAAGTTCCTGCAAGAGTATACACAAGTCACCTTACAGAGAATACATTTTGTGCATAGGCTAAAACATTAAGATACATTAACGTTATGTATAATGATAATTACTACAGTTACTAGAGTTTTTCTGTATGCAGGCAAATTACATGAGGCACTGATACTTCCACATTATTAGATAATGATACTAAACAGTAGAATGACCCAAGACTGAATGACACCACTACAATGAAAATGCATTTCCCACACACTGAGGTTTCATCAGTCTCTTGTGGCTCCTCATTCTGCACAACTACATAATACCTCAGTAATGCAGAATTATTTTAAAAGATCATAGTGAATGCTGTGCCAACTCTCATGCCTTCCAACAGAACTAGGTATTAAAATGTACTTAATGTAATGAAGAAGCAAACAAAATCTTACCATCCTCAAAAGGTGTTCCTACAGGTCTGGGAAATAAATCAAAAGTTACTTATATAGATCAGTATAGTATAGATCAATTCTTGTGTTTTATTTATCACAATACACAGTTTGGTTAATGAACAAGAATAAATATGTTTTACTACTCACCCAAAAATAACGGCATTCCACAGCATGATATTGTTTTCGGAGGGAGCACCACTCACACCAGTTGGTGGGTCTTCTTGAAGTCTAATGAACAATATGCAAACATGAACTTATAAACAGTCATGCTATACACATACAACTGAGTGGTCCTCACCAAATTCTATAAAGAAATAAATCATCTCAGGACCAAGGAGACAACAACAAAAAAGTCTAACATCCAGAAACCAGGTGGTATAACACAGATCAGGCATAACATTATGACAGGTGAAGTGAATAACACTGATTATCTCCTCATCATGGCACCTGTTAGTGGGTGGGATATATTAGGCAGTAAGTGAACATTTTGTCCTCAAAGTTGATGTGTTAGAAGCAGGAAAAATGGACAAGCATAAGGATTTGAGCGAGTTTGACAAGGGACAAATTGTGATGGCTAGAGCACTGGATCAGAGCATCTCCAAAACTGCAGCTCTTGTGGGGTGTTCCCGGTCTGCAGTGGTCAGTATCTATCAAAAGTCCTGTAACTTACAAGACTTAAAGAATCTGCTGCTAACATCTTAACATCTACAGCACACCTTCAGGGATCTAGTGGAGTCCATGCCTTGAGAGGTCAGGGCTGTTATGGCAGCAAAAGGGGGACCAACATGATATTAGGCAGGTGGTCATAATGTTATGTTTGATTGGTGTATATAATAATATGATAAGTATTAAGTAAAAATAATATGTATACCCTATCATTAACGAAAAAGTTGAACCACTTTTAGCAAAAATAAACTAAATCTTTTCTGTAGAAGGTTTTGTAGAATTTCTCACATTCATGTTACTGTCTCATAATTCATTCATGTTTGGGTGTATTTATTTATGAACAGCTCTCTTAAGATCCTGCCACAGCATCTCAGCATGACTGAGGTTTTCAGTATTTGACTTTTGGAGTTTGTTATTCTAACACCTTGATTTGTTTCCATCTTTAGCAATTCAGATGTTGATTTGCTGGTGTCTTTGGGATTACTATCCTGTTGCATGGTCAAATTTCAGCCCAACTTAAGCTGCTGGACAGATGGCCTCACATATATCTCAAGAATATTCTACTTAAAAAATGGAATTTTTTACTTTTGAATATTCTAAATGCTAAGCAGATTTCATCACTGTCTCAAAAACTGCAGGGTCCTGTGGATGCAAAACAATTACAAATCATCACTCCTCAATCATGATTCTTCACAGTTGGTATGGGGCGTTTGTGGTGATGAGCTGTATTGGTTTTCACCAAAAAATGTGACGTGTATGCTAACAGCTCCACCCTGGTTTCATCAGTCCAAAAGACACATTTTTCCAGATGTTTTGTAACTTATTCAGATGCAACTTTGTAAACCTAAAATCAGTCATTTTCTTGGAGAGTTTTCCTAGCCACCCTTCCATGAAAGCCAAACCTGTTCAGCCCTTTTCTGTGCTCTCATGACCATAAACATTTAATACACTTACAGAAGCCTGTAGGCCACATGATGTCACTCTTGGGTATTTCTTTAAAAATCTGTGAGCATTACATGGTCTGACCATGGACTGAAATTGCTTGGATGCCCACTCCTGGGAAAACTGGCAACTGTTTTGAATCCTTGTCTTTGCAGAATGATGAATTTCAGATAGTTTGGAGATGGCCTTATAACCCTTCTCAGATGGACAGTCATGACTGATATTCTTTCTTCTTTGCATTATACTGAGGAAAACCATACAGCTACACTTGATGATTCATTTTTGTGCATTTGTGTGATTGTGATCTCATTAATACTACCTGACTGCACATTACTCTCTTATTTATTGTGTAATTAATACATTTGTACTGTAGTTTTATACACCTGAATTCTGAATGTTGGTTTATTGTTTGGGACAAAATGACTACATGATGAAATCTTTTTTGTTGTCATCTAAGGTTATTTGTTGGTTTACAGAAGTTGTTATTGAGGACCTGATAAAGTAAATAAATTAAACTGAAGGACGGTTTACTTTCTATTTCTTATTACTGTGTATATCTGTGGTTCTAACATGAATAACCACCAGGGATGGTGAATATCTTCAGGACACGAATTTATGTGCACATGCACACAGATGCTGAAACCAGTGAATGATGTCACAAAGTGACCTAATGATGTAGTCATACTATACACCCACCAGGCGTAACATTATGTTGTCATACTCTTATCACATGAACTGGCATCATATTATACACCCACCAGGCATAACATTATGACCACCTGCCTAATATTGTTTGTGTCCCACTTTTGTTGCCAAAACAGCCCTGACCCGTCATGCACTGTGTATTCTGACACCTTTCTGTCAGAACCAGCATTAACGTCTTCAGCAATTTGAGCAACAGTAGCTCATCTATCCACATGCATCAATGAGCCTTGACCACCCATGACCCTGTCTCTGGTCCAACTTGAACTACTTTTGACAGATACTGACCACTGCAGACCGGGAACACCCCACAAGAGCTGCAGTTTTGGAGATGCTCTGATCCAGTCGTCTAGCCATCACAATTTGGCCCTTGTCAAACTCGCTCAAGTTCTTATGCTTGCCCATTTTTCCTGCTTCTAACACATCAACTTTGAGGACAAAATGTTCACTTGCTGCCTAATATATCCCACCCACTAACAGGTGCCATGATGAGGAGATCATCAGTGTTACTCACTTCACTTCTCAGTGCTCATAATGTTATGCCTGATCGGTGTATTTCCATGGAACATTCATGCAGAGTTCTTGTTGGGTCTGCATTGGTTCAGAATGACAGGAAACCCTGGGGGTTATCTGTTGTTCATTGGAGCACAGTTCTATAGAAAATAGCAATGTATTTCATGCCTCTTAACAACATGGGGTGGTGAAGATCACCCGGATAACATACAGTCAGATCCAGAATTAATGGCACCCTTAGTAAAGATGAGCATGTTTGTTTTAGTTAAGTTAATTAGCGTACTAATGACTGTAAATGGAGTAAGATTCTAAAATAATTAGATTTATATTTTTTTTAAAAAACACAAAGCCAATGTACCACAATTACTGTTCATCCCTAGAAATTGTTAGCATTTTGATATAAAATATATGATTGTTATTCTGTATGTATAAAAAAAAAATCCCCACTATTAAGTACAATGAAGGATCTGTGTTGGATTTGGGGATGTTTTTCCTCCAAATGGCCTCGAAGTTTACATGGAATTCATAAGATACCAGGAGATTTAAATGAAATCTCTGCCAAGAACCTGGACATGGGTCATGGTTGACTTTCAGAGCAGGACAATATTCCAATCATATGCAATTCCACACAAACACACACACAAAGTTCAGATTTCTTTTAAGGACCACTAGAAGTTCTCAATCAGTGAAAGCAACCTATTGGTTCACAAAAAATATGAGAGATGGTGCTCCATCATAGTGCAAGCGCTTCCATATACACCTTCAGCATATACGGGGACTCTGCAGTTTGGCTAGAACTCTAAGAACCAGTATATCGTATATAACTGTACACAAGAGATGGGGTGCACTCCACCCACAGACGTTTTCACCAGAGTGCACTAGGGATACTAGGGATTCGTACAATCAGGAGTGTGCCCTGGATTTCCGGGCCATAGTGCTCAACCCACAGGTGCAGGTAAACTGGCCAAGGATGCTAAATATCTGTCCATTTCAGACAGATGTACTTATGGAACATGGTCCACACTAGACAACATGAGGGGACCCACCTCAAGCTAATTCCCACTAACCCTAGACTCAAGGTGTGCATGAGATCCGACATGGGTAGAAGGCAAGAAGAAAGAAGTCTGTGACAACGATATTTTTTGTCAAATATACATGTCATACGTTCATCAGTTCACTGGAAGTCTGCGCATGCGTGAGCACGAGCCCCCCAAAAAAAGGGTATCCAGGTGATCCTCATCGACTATGAGAGATGAAATAAAAATAATTTCTCGTTTCACTTGTTTAGTTAACACAGAGACTAGTATTTGGGTATACTACACACAAAACAAGTTAAGCAGAACAGTTTGTTCAGACTGTTATTTAATTTATTACAATTACACTACCTAGCTACCTATATATAGCCAGCTAGCTTGCTGAACCTCCCGCTTACATGGCACACATTTGGATAAAAAAAAAAACGCAAAAAGAAACCCAAAAATAAACTCAAGCATCAGAACAAGTCGTGTTTAGCGTGATATAGCGGTACACTACGAGCTAGTTAGCCTCACAAGGAGCAGACGGCTAGCTTAACGAGCTATCTCAGTGTTAAACAGCTAACAGCAATACTGGAGGAAAAAGATAAACCCACACCAAACATATGTGTGAAAGATACCTTTTGAAGTCCCTCATTAAACGCCTCCTTGCCGGGGTAGACATGGCGGGGTTTTTATTTAGTCATAAAACGTGTAGGAGTGATAAAAGGACAGATTCAGAGAGTCAGCTCTAGGTGCCGTGTTTCTTTCTTCCAAACAACAAGTGACGTCATAGATCCCTGGGCCAGGAAGATGGCAGGGCTTTTTTTTTTTTTTTTTTTTTTTTTAACTTACTATGAGGCGAGATAACTCGGATTTATTTCAACATTTCCTCAATGCTTTTGTTCAGTTGCGGTTCCACAAAATGGGTCAGCCCCAAACTCTGCTCATTTACTATCACAACATATGATTTGTTTGCTTCGTGCCATGTTAGTTCAAATCATTAGTTTATCTTGATAAATTCTATTGGTCAAGCCTCGTGTTTTCGTAGCGCCATCGGGCAGAAACCATACCCGGGAATAATGTTCCACCTTAGTGCATGGCATGTATACTCATCATCATCATCATCATCATCATTTTAAGTTTGCAAAAAAAAAAAAAAAAAAGCAGCAGAGTAGGTGCATTCAGTGTTCAGCCTACTGGTGCCAACAGTGTTACGGGCCAAACAGATCTTATGGTTTTATCTAACCATGTGGCAGAAGATTCAGGTCAAAAGCTTTAGTTCACATCAAACACCAGAATAAGAAAAAAAAAAAAAAAAAAAGTCATCCCATTGACCTTCATCCAGACATGGTTGACTGGTTTGAGCGGACACAAAAGATCCAGCACTCTACAAGTACGGTGAGCTGAAATGCATCAAAGAACGCACGTGTTGAACCTTGAGGTGGATGGGCTACAGTAGTAGAACAACCTGAGGTTACAGTGAACACAGACTTGCCAACACAGGACAGCTTAATATTTGAAAAACACCAGGGAATTTTTAAAAATTATTATATACACCGATCAGGCATAACATTACCTGCTTAATATTGTGTTGGTTCCCCTTTTGCTGCCAAAACAGCCCTGACCCATCATGCACTGTGTATTCTGACACCTTTCTATCAGAACCAGCATTAACTTCTTCAGCAATTTGAGCAACAGTAGCTCGTCTGTTGGATCGGATCACACGGGTCAGCCTTTGCTCCCCACGTGCATCAATGAGCCTTGGCCGCCCATGACCCTGTTGCCGGTTCACCACTGTTCCTTCCTTGGAACACTTTTGATAGATACTGACCACTGTAGACCGGGAACACCCCACAAGAGCTGCAGTTTTGGAGATGCAGATGCTCTGATCCAGTCGTCTAGCCATCAAAATTTGGCCCTTGTCAAACTCGCTCAAATCCTTACGCTTGTCCATTTTTCCTGCTTCTAACACATCAACTTTGAGGACAAAATGTTCACTTGCTGCCTAATATATCCCACCCACCCACATGCCACCCATGCCATGATGAGGAGATAATCAGTGTTATTCACTTCACCTGGCAGTGCTCATAATGTTATGCGTAATTGGTGTACAACTGTCCAGTTTCACTGATCCTTTGCCCAGTGTATCGTCAGATTCCTCTTTGCATCTTCAGTAACTGATTTATCCTTGTCAGGGTCACCAGTTTTTTTAACTGCATTGACTTTCTTCATTGAAGCCAACGTGTACCAAAGCACATAAACATCTGGGCGGGGATCAGCCAGCTGGTAATCACTTTCACACAGTGCTTGAGAGCCCTCACTTGATATAGATCCAAATGGTCACATTCTTGTCTATAAGAACACATACAATTCTGTATTAATATCTAGCAGGAATATTGTTATACTATTAAACTTTATTTGAATTTCAGTCCCCAATACAGACACTGCATGTCAACTGATAACTTGTTTGGCCATAGTGATGGCCAATAAAAAGTGCTCTGAAGCAAAAACCCTGTTGCATCTGTATCTCAAATACAAATTACCATTTGTAATGGTAATAATGGTTCAACAGTGATTAAATGTTAGCATGTTAAGCAACATTTATGTAAATTGTCATCTTTTACATCTTTACTTCATGAGGGTGTGCCAGTGTACACATGCCTGGACCCTTGCTTAATGATGGCACATGTATTCACAGCCACAGTAAACATATCAAACTGCAAGTACACTCTTTGTACTGCTTCATCACTTTGCATATATACTGACACCAAACAGATATTTCATCATAGTTTATTGAGAAACTATGCCAATGGTGTATATGTCTTGTCCAGTACAAAGTTTTTGGAATTTCATGCACATTATAATACTGGGAATTATGTCAGATGCTATCCAGGGAATCAAGACCAAGATCATTCTGCTTATGTCAGATGTCATTCTGGGCATTATGCCTAAATTGTTTTGCTATTTTTGTGAACATTTTCCCTCCCTTCAATCACAGCTGCATTTAGCAGCTGTGGCATCACTGGCATGCTCCTCTGTCCTTAGCAACCTCAGACCATCTGGAGGCTTTGGTGCAACAAAGGGCGCACAAATGTGTGGTGCTTACTGCTAGCAATTATTCTGCTAATGGAAACAAATGAAACTTAATATTCACATGCCAGAAAAAGACTTTGGCTCTGGTAAGGTATGTAAGCTCTAAGCACACTTGCTTAGGAAATGACAATCCATTTACATCAAGCTTTTATCTTTAGTCAGCTGGAGTAAGAGGCAGCTGAGCAGGGATTCTGTGAAGCAGTGTGCATCTGAAACACCTAGATCAGTAGTATACATAATCTACATATCTGACTATGAATAGTTGGGAATAGTTGAGCTCGGTTGCTCAAGATGATCTTGCAACAGATTTTATAATGTAAATGCTATGATACTGGCAGTGAATATGTTTTTTTAAATGTGGCACAATGACTCTAGTTAGTTTAATATTTATTACAATTAACAATAATGAAATATACTAATAAGAGAAAAGGGAGTATGTATGATGTCTTGGTGGGTTTCAGTAAATTCTGGTACCTTATGTTACCTCATCTTTACTATGGTACAGAAATGAAGGATACAGAACCAGTTTTCGCAGAACACACAAAATGTGTTAATCATGATGTACATTTGACATGGTTGATGTGTGACAGTCTTTTACACATCAGTTTTCACATCAACTCTTTCGTAAACCTCATAGCGAAGAATATTCAGCAAAAATCATTCTAAAATTTACTAACATACTTTTAAAGCAAACCTTTTGAATAATTAAACTTGTGGTTAAACACATTGATATTGTCAGGGCTCCACATATACAAAATTATAGTGGTGTAGTGATACAGCTCTCTATATCAAAAGGTGGCAGTATTGTCTGCTTGCAATCCGAGAAGGAAAAAAGTACACATCCTGCAGGTTAACATCAGACACAGAAAGGATCAGCTATCTGTTCCTACTGTGTTGTATGATGGTTATTGGCTTCAGTACAAACATTACTATTCGGTTGTGTGATATCATTTTATTTTCCCTACACAATATTACAATGGCATTTTCCCAAATGAATATTGTGCTGGATCAACCAGCCCTGCTCTTTCAACACATAATCAACAGTTGTGATGTGAGCTGAAGATCCATACTGAGTGAAAAATACCCGCTTCATCAAAGTTCAAAGTTCAAGTTCCTGCTTCATCACATCAAAGTTGATGTGTTAGAAGCAGGAAAAATGGGCAAGCGTAAGGATTTGAGCGAGTTTGACAAGGACCAAATTGTGATGGCTAGGCGATTGAATCAGAGCATCTCCAAAACTGCAGCTCTTGTGGGGTGTTCCCTGCAGTGGTCAGTATCTATCAAAAGTGGTCAGTATCTATCAATAGCTCACAGTAATATATGTCTAACTCTTACATCAACTACTACCTCATGAGCCATAAATATTTACATTTCTAGTAGCTTTTAATAATCTAGTTACAATTAAGAGGCTTTAAGTAATTTCATACTTACATTATACTCATATCTGTTGTTAAATTTGTATTGTTAAAATGTAACTCGTCATTGACATTTCCATTGCAGGCCCCTTGCAATGCCGCTACTAACCTCTAGGGGAACCCTACTCCCTACAGCAAAGAAAATGGACAGCAGGGGAGTTATTTACTAGAGCTCCAAACTATAGTCAAGTTAAGTAAAGAAGCTTTTATTGTCATTTCAACCATATATAACTGACGCAATACACAGTGAAATGAGACACCGTTTCTCCAGGATCCTGGTGCTACATAAAACAACACAGAACAACACAGAGCTATGGACTGAAAGGAGTTATGCTAGCTACATAAAGTGTAACATGTGCAAACAGTATGAGACAAAAGACAGTGCAAACAGACAAAACAACACAAAACAATACAGGACAGATACACAAGATACACAATATAAACAGAATAGCACCGACCAGTATACATTTTTGTTTGTTTACAGTTCTCCTATTTTTGCTTATTTTTTACACTGGGTTCTTGTAAACACATACAACAATATTTCTGTTTAGTAGCAGGTTTAAGATGGAATGGCTTAAGAAGCAGGTTTAAGATGGAATGAAACCTTGTTACTAATTTTTGGAGATCACAGAAATCACAGAACTGGAAATGTAGACATAAACATTTTGTTATTTATTAACTTCACCATTCATCTAGACAAACTCCATTCAGAGCAGAGATGAGATCATCACATCTTCCAGCAAACCTTTGGAAGAGGTTTATAACTGCAACTAGTGATCTAGTGCAGATCTGCCACTGCAGGCTCCGTGTTAATGATGTCAGAAATACCTTGAAAGTGGGCTGTGTTTCTACTGTGTGGGGGGATCTCCTCTAATTAAGCAACAGAGTATCTTAAGTTCTAAGGAACATTTACACCTGCACCATTGAGAGCATCCAGACAGGAAGCATCACAGCCTGCTTTGGGAACAACACCTAGCAGGATTGGCGAGCTCTCCAGAGGATGGAGTGATCAGCTGAGCGAATCGTCTGAACTGAGCTCCTTGATCCACAGTCTATCTACAACAACCGGTGCTGGACCAAGGCCAGGAAGATAATGAAGTACTTGAGCCATCTTAACAATGGCCTCTTTTTTCTGTTCACAGAGAGAATGAGAAAGCGCTTCTTCTGCAGGCCCTCAACCAGGACAACACCTAGGACTATTTATACATAGGCATATAAATACAGACCCTGGATTTCTGTGCACAACACCCACACACCCAACATTCCTGTCAATATACATGGCATATCTTGTATTTATAAATATTTATTGTGTTGTTAGCTTTTTCACTGCAACTACCTCAGCACAGCATTGTTTTGCACATATCTGCACTTTATAACACATACAATAATATTTATTTATATTATATTTATATCACATTTTTTGTCATTTATATTTTATATCTCTTACATTTATATTTTTATAATTTTTTTTGTATTTGTACATTCATTTTATGTAATTTCTTATTGCATTTTATGCAAGTTCTTATTTAAGTTACCAGGCATTTCACTAAATGTCATATTGTGTATGTTTGTGTGCGGCCAATAAAATTTGACTTGATTTCATTTAATTTTGATCTATGCCAGTGCCAAATGAGAGTGCCCTTAGTGTCTGAATCTCCCAAATACTCCATCATTCCTGAACTGCCATGCTATGAAAACAACCTTCATGTCTCATGATCAGGGACAGAAATTTTAACACCGGCCCTTAGCAGATAAGACGAGACCCCTGTTTAATGACTTCTCAATGTAAAGAGTCCTGCTTCATTTGATGATTTGTTTCTACAGAATCCATCTCAGTAACAATAACATCCCAGGTATCAAGAAGTACTCATTTACTGTTCCACCTCATATATCCAATGAGTGTGCAATATAGCTTTTGCTTCTAGCTTTTTTTCCAATACAACACCATTATTGTTCTTACATATATTCTTATATGATACCCCCCTTCTCTTCACTTTGCACACCTAGACTTATGAATTTATACAAAAGTTATCTAATGACACTTAATGTGAGGTGTATTTATGAGATCATGGAAGAGGAGTTCAGGAGCTTGGTGGACAACTTTGTGGACTGGCATCAATAGAACCATCTCCAACCAAATGTCAGGAAGACAAAAGATCTCCTGATGGATCCCCTCATGCTCCTGTCATCATCCAAGCTGAGTCCATCGAGGTGATACATACTATATTCAGTAGGTTTACTATTATATGGTATCTACACTGATTAGCTATAACATTAAAACCATTGACAGTTGAAGTGAATAACTCGCATTATCTTTAGTTTATTCTCACTTTATTTATTATGTGTATTTGTCTTTATATACGCTGCTGGAATGCCCCAGTTGTTTTTTTAGCTTTTCTCCAAAACTACAAATTTTCCTTTCATTATTTTTCATTTTATTTTATTTTTTCCCACAGCTCCCACACTGATGACACAGAGCCATAATTATGGCCAATATAGATGCACATTGTTAAATACTTGTTATTAGGTACATGTAGACTATTGCAATTTCCACATTCACAATCTCTCCAGAAACACTCTAGGCTTTATCCTGCTGTTCCATCATTACGTGTGAGACAATTGGCTGAGACAATTGTCAATTTCCCCTGAGTACGTGGACACACTAGTTATGAAAATAATCTCAGTTCCACAAACTGTAATATTCTAAATGACCCACTTTTCTCTGATTGTTGCACCATAGTCTTGGGTTTAGACAATAAAAGAAAAAGTGTGATCTCTTCAACCGGTCTTCTAAGGACATTCTTCATGATCAAACCCAGATCAAACTCTATCACCCAGATGATTCTGGATTCCTTTTAAAGTCTGGTTTCTCTTAAAGATTATTCCTCATATCGTCTCAGCGAGTTTTTTTTCCTTGGCATTGTTGCCTCCCCCCAAAATCTTTTTCAGAATTTTTATATTTCTGTGAATTTGCTTTGAGTCAATGTCCATTGTTAAAAGCTCTTTACATATAAAATGGCTAAAAGTGGCTCTGGATGTTTAATCACTGTATATAATGTACTAGCAATCCTGCCCTTATTGTATGACAGCTATTGTTCTTATTAAAAATACATAAAAAGAGGAAAAGACATCACACTGCTGAAATTCAAACTGTGCGGAGATGCTTCCCGTTGGTTCACATATTACAACATGGGCATAAATGGACAGTGGTAAGTGGTAGTGGAAGTGGTTCAGGCTCTGGATTGTTAAACAGAAGGTCAGGGTCACTGCTAAGCTGCTGTTATTGGGCCCTTAACCCCGTCTGCTCCAGGAGTGCTGCATCATGGCTG
Organism: Hemibagrus wyckioides; assembly: GCF_019097595.1. Lineage (NCBI taxonomy): Eukaryota > Metazoa > Chordata > Actinopteri > Siluriformes > Bagridae > Hemibagrus > Hemibagrus wyckioides. The sequence continues at coordinate 9,775,963 of NC_080727.1, forward strand.
ACCCTATGCTCTGACTCCAATTGTTCTGTAATGTACATGTGATGAAGATAAAGGCTTTTTTTTTTATCATGATACGGGTGTGCAAACTGCAAGGCTTTCCAAAGTTACACCTTAGACGGAAAATGAATGATCCCCAGTGTAAACAAATAAATTCTTTACTGCAGTCAGTACATTGCTCTTTTTTCTATTCGTTCTTTCTACTGCAGTGATACACAAGACTTTTTTTTTTATTATTTGACATGCAGGACCTATCTTTTTCTCAGTGACCCAGTTTGCTGTTTGTTTCGAACTCATGAAAAAAGCAAGTCAACTGGCGTGTGCAGCCTAGAGTATGTGAATATGGTTACTAAGCAACCAAACCACACTGATGATAGCAAAGACTTTAGGTGATGGTGGTAACTAGGCTACTGTTATATATGTCAGATCCTTATACTGCTCACTTCCAAATGTCTAATTAAATGATCAGAAATTCATTGCGATCTCAGACAGGCGGATGAATTTATCAGGTGGTGTTGTTTGCTCTACCAGCATATAGTTAAAGACAATTTATTTTGCATGCAATTTTATTCAAAACCAAAATCATGCCATGTACTGAAACAGGACTCACATTTAGATAGACTGTGCTTCTTTTACAAATAAATTTTAAATAAAATAAAAAATAAATAAAATAGATTTTTTTTTAATTACCCTGTAATTTGTCAGTTTACAGAGAATTTCTTTGATTGCATATTTGCCATCAATCTTTGGTATCTTTTATATTTTTCTAGTTCTATGTAAATAAATTCTGCTTGTATATGAATTTACTATTACAAGAAAATCACCATCAAGATCATTTTTCACTGCATTTCGGCTTGAGTATTGTTTTTTATGCTTTAGGTATGTTCCTCAGGAATAGGGATGGATTAATGGTGTTTACTAACTACTATGAAATTACATACAATATCTTTTTCACAAACTTTATGGAAACAAGTATGCATACTGCTGAATACTGGAACCCTGGAGGGGCTGTGCAAAGATGTTTTTTTTGTACAAATGAGTGCAAGTGAATAAAAATGAAAAGTTTTTAAATTTAAGTTTATACTTATCCCTAATGAACAAGCTAGCGTCAACACTGGCAAGGAAAACTCCCTAAGATTATATGTTACCTGACCAGCTTCTTCAGATCTGAGCTGTGCATCTCTCAATCTACTTCAGGGCTTTGTCCTCATGGTTACTGCTCTGGCTAGTGCCCTCTTCAGCTAGTCACAGACCTTTGGTAGACAGACTCTTCTAGGTAGTCACATATTGTTAAATTTGCTAGTGCTCTGATTTTGCCTGAACTTTTCTACATACTAGTTCCTTTGCTCATAATATTAGTTTAGGTATGTTCTCAACACACAAACTCTTGAACAGGTATACATTTCTTCCAAGAACTGATGTAAAGCATCCTTTAGCATTAAAATTTCCTTTCACTGGAGCTAAGGGGATGAGCTTAAACATGTTTCCATATGGCAATGACCCTGTGCAAAAACGAGGTCCATGAAGACATAGTGTGCCAAGGCTGGAATGCAACAACTCAAGTGGTCTCCTCAGAGCCCTGACCTCAATCTTGCTTAAAGACCTTTGGGATGAATTAGAAGGCTAATTGTGCACTTCTAACGACATCAGTGCTTGACCTCACTAATAGTCTCGTGCCTGGATGGGCAATTTTCGCCAGGCGTGCTTCAAAATCCATTGGCACGTTTTCCCAGAAGAATGGAAGTTATTATAACAACAAGGAGGGGAGTTATTATGTATTATTATTATTATGATATATTAAGGCAGCATGGTGGCTTAGTGGTTAGCACTGTTGCCTCCCAGCAAGAAGGTCCTGGGTCCGTATCCCGGGTTCGAACAGGCAGGGGCCTTGCTGAGTGGAGTTTGCATGTTCTCCCCAAACCTGTGTGGGTTTACTCTGGGTACTCTGGTTTCCTCCTACAGTCCAAAAACATGTACATTAGGTTGATTGGTAATTCTAAAATGCCCATCGGAGTGAGTGTGTGTGGTTGTCTGTCTATATATATCTGTCTACCTGTCCAGGGTGTGCCCAATGTGTGCTGGGATAGGCTCCAGCAGATCCCTGTGACCCTAATTAGGAATAAAGTGGGTATAGAAAATGGATGGATGGATGTTATATTAATATTATGTTGTTATTATTATAACAACAGTGAGCCAAATGGGGTGTTAAAAAATACATATGAATATTGCGGTCAGGTGTCCACATACTTTTGTCTATAATGTGTTTTTTTTTTTAATCTCTAATTAGCATGGCTGAGGCAACAGTAGGAATGAAAATATACTCGTACTTTCTTTTTTCCTTACTAATTTTACATTCTGTGGGGTAAATGTAATTCTTTTTTTTCTAGAAGATTGTTTCTTGGCTCAGTGATTACTCTTCCTCTGAGAATCTGCACACTGGTTGTACATTTGTATTCTTGTGTTTTATTGCCTTTAGGTGTATCATAAAATGCCAACAAACTGCTCTGACTGCAAGCATGTTTGTGCCAGATTACTGTGGAATTCAGAACGCAGTCCAATCCTCAGTGCACCACACTTACACAAAGTTTGAACCAAGTACCTGTTTATGTCACTGACACTCACCAGACTCAAAGTGCCACATCTGCAGAACAACATGCTTAATTAAATTAGAAGTAATAGAGATAGTTATATGACATTCTGGACAGAAGTCCTTCAGTAGTTGTTCAAATAGAGTGTTGTGTAGGAGGCGAAACCAATCAGTGTCTCAAATGGCTGATAATGTAATAGCTGTTGTCAAAACATGACATTCATTCCATGGGGTTCTATAATTCAGAGACAGTAGATGAGCCCTTTCTCCTTAAGCTCCCTCACTTCATTGTTCCTTAGCAACAGCTTGCAAAGAAAATGGAAATGTCTTTAATTTTATGTCCATTGTTTTTTTTTAATGTCTTGCCAACTGAAATGTGAAATGCTTCATTTTCAAAGAAAACATTCTCTTGGCTTTCCTGACGTGCAGACGATTCCTGTGGGAAAGAAAAAGAAAAAACAACCCAGACAGTGAATAAGTGACAAGTAACAAAAATAATCATTTGATTATACAATCACAGAGCCTGTATTGGACACTGTAGTGGACATAATTACACAAGTGTGTAACTGTCAATTTATCACGAATGGATAGATACATACTCTTAGGCTAAACATAGACAAACAGTTCTTATGACAAGTGAACACTCCTCTAAAAGGCACACAATGCTGGATACACACATGCCTTCAACTACATTACTAACAGCTTTGTTGTTACCCCGGAGCTCAGTTGAACATTTCGGACCAAAGTTCGTTCATGCGTGTGAATTTGTTTGTGTCACCTTCCTGAATTACTGTTACATAATTACAGACCATGAGGTTCTGCATGGTCCCAGAATGTTTAGCTTTGCATACAATAGTTTGTTTGTTGTGGTACCTTCAGCCATTTTGAAATGCTCCTAAGGTGTAACCAGACTTATGGAGGTTTACAATTTTTCAGGCACTTACTCTAAATACAGCACCCTCCTGGTGGTCCAGCGGTCCCGGATTCTCATTGCTATGGCCCGGGTCTGATTCCCGGGCAGGGTTCTAACCCAGCCATTGGAGAATTAACTCTCAGTGCTGGTCCCAAGCCCCGGTTAAATGGGAGGGTTGTGTCAGGAAGGCGTCTGGTGTAAAACCTGTGCTAAATCGAAACATATGGTGATCAAATGATCCGCTGTGGCGACCCCGAACAGGGAGAATAACAACAGCAACTCTAAATAGAGCCGTAAATGCACTACAAATGAATTCTTCAATTATGACAATTGGCCAGTCAGAAGCTTCTAAAATCAATACATAAAGTTCTGAAATCTTCCAGACAGTTTAAAGAGACAAACAGTTTGGTGTATGGAAACTTTTGACACACTGGAATTAGGAATATAGCAAATAAAAAATGTTTTAAAATCATTTTTAAAAACAGATGTGAACAAATTAGATGCTTTAATGGACTTGCCTGAGATGTTGCGATAATGCTGTAGTCCTAACAATGTTTAATAAACTACAATTATTGACTATTTGATTTCATTCATTAGTTTCTAGTGAGAGATCCATTATAGTCAGATGTATCAGTATTTTATGCTGGACCTCTTCTTTTCAGTTCTGGTTATGAGCTGCTGTGCAAAAATTGTGGTTCTGCTGTTGTGGCTCATTTTACAGCTCTAGAGTAGATACCTCAACATGGCTGGTCCTAATCCAGTGCAGTGGTGTATATGTGCAAAGAAGCTAAAAGCATCTAAAAGATTGAAATTGATAAAAGGATATTTAAGGAGTAAATCATCATTATTATAACTCAGGTTGCTTGTAAGCAGATCCATTCATAACAAAATTAAGTAGTATCACTTCCTTTATCACCTACTTGAATCGCTTTTAATGGTTATATACAGAATTTAATAATAATAATAATTTTTTTTTTAATCCAGTCAGTTTTAGTCCCTTAGCTTACCCTATTCTTTCTTGTCTTCTTCCTGCTGATCTTGTGAAGCCTCATTCTGAACTCAGTACATGTCTCATCCTGACCTGAAGGACGCTTCTGTTGGCACACTGGGGAGTTCAGCTGCTGCCTGATAGAAAAACTGGCCAAGTGCTTCCTGTTTTGGGCTCCGGATAATGACTCTCTTATTGGCTGTGCCAATAACCACTCTGTTTTAGACCATCCCACCCCCCTATCCCCATACTTTGCGGTTTTCCATGTTCACACACACCTGATCTAACTAAACAGCTCATTAGCAAGTCTTTCTTGACTCAGTGTGATCAGTCTCACACTTTCACATACACAAATGTATGCATGCCAGCAGAGCTACTTATGATCTTCAGCTCCAAAAAATGCAAATACAATTCTGAACATAACAGTGCGTGTAAACGGATGTGTGTGTGTGTGTGCAGAAGATGCAAAACTATTCTCAGTGAGCTCGTAGGAGGCTGAAAGAGATGATTAATTGAAACTGGCAAGTGAGAGTGAAACGGCTACAGAGAGGCAGTGTGAAATGATCTGAGTACATTCTGCGTTCTGACAATCGCTAACATCTACTTATCATTATTTAGCATTTTTATATAAACAGCCAAGAGACAGGACATGAGCACAAGAGTAAAATAGTAAAATATTACACCAAAACACAAACACACAACTTCCATGACCTAATATTAATACAGGCAATTATTGCTGTGCAACACCTAAACTTAACTTTTATCCTTAATCTCAGTAACTAAAATAAAAAATCTGGCTCTATTAGTTTTGTTTTTTATTTGGTTACAACTGCAGTATTAGAAGACAAGGAAGAAGGTTTTCATTGTGCTAAACAGCTAAATGTCCCAATAAGGTAAAAACTGTCAAATATTCCTATGCCTGTGGAGACATTTGATCCTCATAAAAAAAAATAGACACATGCCCACACACACATCTTCAGTTATGTAGATATCATTTTACTGTTGTTACGTGTTAGGTCCAGTACAGTGTGTAAAGAAAATGTGCTGTATTCTATGCATTTTCCTTTACACAATGTGCCATAATACCTTAAACTACATGACATCTCTCTAGTTAGGTTTCCTTTCCAGCTAAAATCATAGCACTGATGTTAAATAAACATAAACAAACCTCGTCAAAGCTACAGGCTGACAGAAATTAGGAACAGTATTTTATTGGACAGTATTTAGTGAAAAATATATCTCATAAACTCCAATACCACCTCAAGTAGGAATAGGGAACATGTTTATATAATTTGTGTCATTCAGGGAGATTCAGTTGCACTCTGCAAATATATAAAATGCCAGATCTGACCTGAGACAGCATCCAGTATGACTGCCCACTCACTAACAGTAAAAAGGTTATAGAAAAATATATATGCTTCACAAGAATAATCACCTCATACAATCAACCAACAGAACAGCAAGCAGTCAGTTTTAAGGTTAAATTAAGTAAGGAATAAAACAAATAGGATGTGCTGTTACCGTAACAGATCCATGTATAAATAGCACATATCAAAGTGTTTTCATTCTTCTTATACCACAGCAGTTTATTTATTAAAGAACGGTTTGTTGCACTTCTTATCAATTTTAATGTCTGTGAAACATAATTTCGTACACTTATGTCACAGATATGCATGTTATAACAGCTAATAAACCTTTCTTCGCCATCTGGTGCTGTCTGCATGTGTGTGTGTGTGTGTGTGTCTTCTTCTATCTTTCGAAGTTAATAAGACAAAAGAAATGTATCTGAATTGAAGAATTTCATATCGCAGGAAAGTTACAGCTGTTTTTTGTTTGTTTTTCTGACACCAGAGACACTTCCAAAAATGCTTCCTAACAGAAAACTTAATTATTGCTTATTTATGTTGTTAATTAGCAATAGATTTCATTATTAGGCTCTATAATATTATTGTTAGTGTAGAAGCGATAATATATTAGACTGAGTGCATTAATAGAAATAATCTGTGATTATTATTATTTTTTTAGAGCTGTACTGTTATAGAACATTATTCAGTAGTACTGTGGTATAAAAGAAACTAACACCATAATAAACCAGTGAAAAATTAGAAAGTCAAATTTATATTCCTGATAACCGAGTAAGCGTACGAGATAACTAGACAAGAGATGCTTATGAAAACCTTTAGTTTAGGTTATTAAGTGTCTAAAGAGTCATAAGTTAGTGGCAATTTGCACTATAAACATCACCATATATTAAGCAAAATTTCTATGGACTGTAATCATTGATTTCATTGGATTTACATATACAAATTAAGTTATACAAAAAATCCATCACTCAGACATTAACGTTTTGTAATTTTATGAGATAAAATGAATGGATTGTTGAAATTGTATTGCTTGAAGATTGACACATAAGTCCAGTTACCTTAACTGATTGAAAGTTCAAAATACCCTGTATGGGTAAGGATGTGAAGGACATAGAGGGAGCTTCTGTAAAGAGATGCAAGAGAGATGGAGCAGGAGAAGGGGCATAAAAGAATTCGCAGGCTCTCTGTCTGTTTACTTGGATTATTCATTGTTCAAATGATATCAACTATATCCTCTTTTACTTACAATTAACAGACATTCAAAATGACCTAAATGATTGAAGATGAGGTGGACGATGAAAGAACAGAATTCTTGGAAAAATTTGGAAGGGTTGGAAAAAAAGTGGGTATCCAGGGAATAAGTCTCTTAGTCCCCTTTGTCTGATCCCAGTCCGTTCTCTTTCAGGCTGTTGTGATCATTGTTGTTGCAAAACTTGACAGGTGCGCTGGCAGTGCCTGCCAACCAATCCCAGTGTGTGAAGAAGGGAGCAAAATTGGTGCCAGGCTGCGTGTGATGCACATCGTGGCGTGGTGCACCACCCCACAGGCCAAATGGCACAAGCCGATGCATGGCCCAGGGGAAGTCATAGCCGCAGTGGTCCTCAGCCGAAACCCAGACGTTGAAGACCATAAATGCCCACGTAGTAAGACAATGGCAGTTCAGAAGTAATGGGTCCACAGTAGTCCACAGGCCCACGCTGATAAGCTCCCATGCTGACAGGTACTGTGTGACCAGGCTGAATGTCTGCCGGTACTGATGATGCACAGCATGAAAGGTGGCATATAGCCAAGCAATGCGGTGGTGCAGCAGATGCCAAACAAAGTACTGGAAATCAAAAAGCACTGTGCAGCCTGCAATACCAAGCAAAAAGGAAGTCAGCGAGGGCGCATGGTGTGGAAGTGGCACTGGTGGACGCCACAGCCATTGTGCCACGGCTGCCGGGAAGATGTAAAGCAGGTGGTTGTAGGTGGTGAGCGCTAGTGTGTTGCCCACGTTGGACCATGTGACTGTGCGTTCCGGGTGCAGCTGGTAGCGGCGAATACTTGGCCACGTTGGAGCCAGAAGGTCCAGAGTGGTGTAGAGAAGGACAAGGACCAGGTAGGTGGAGACAGAGAGAAGTACAGGGAAAAGTGGAGAGCGGAGAGTGCTGGCATGGCTCTGACGCAGGTAGTCCCAGAAAGGCTGGAGTAGAGCTTGTTCAGGAAGCGGCCATGTTGCGTTTGCGCCATCCCACGCACCCCAAAGAGACCTGCTGAGCCTCTCCACACTCATTCTGTGCTCTTCGAGAGAGATGGAGACAAACCCACAGCCTGGATTGTGTCCGTGCCAGCTCCAGTCAAGGTGATGCTGCTCTTTGCAGAAGATAGAAGGAAGTTAGAATCTCAGCTCAGGCTTTAAAGGTACTGACGGTTTATCGAATTTTGGAATGGCAGATAGTCTGCAGTCGGAGAAGCCAAATGAGACAAGACTGAAAAGCTCTGTGCAGCTAAGAACCACCTCCTACATCCGCACTCTCTCTCCCTCTCTCAATCTCACTCGCCCTCTAGATCTATCTCTCTGACTCTCTCCATCTCTCACTTTCACCGCTTTTCTTTCTCCTCAGTGTTTGAGAGAGAGAGAGAGAGAGAGAAAGAGAGAATGTGTAAAGGAATTTATCATTAGTGTGAGAATGATCCAGAATACTGATCTCTGACTCATTTCTTACATCAAGATATAAAAGATATGGATTTTTTGTAAGTCTGTGTGATAATTTCTATGCAGCAGAGAGAATTTACATGGTGTTGAATTTACTTGCCTATATCTACACTAGAATACAAGCCCCTAAAAGCTCAGCCATTGTAGATATACCCTGAACCAGGCACATGGCCTGACATTTAACATTGATTCTATTATATAAACAACACATCAAATGAAGACCGATTAACTTGTAGCTTTTACGTACTTATGCTTCATGAGCAAAATAACGCTTTCACAAATAAAACTCTAATGCATTACACAGAATATTTCCTAATGCATTACACAGGACACACGTTTTATTTATTTATTTATTTATTTATTTATTTATTTATTTATTTATTTATTTATACATGCATACATATAGAGTTATTCATTACAGTTTAAAAACTTTTATAAATTAAAGTTTGTAAACTCTCACTTAATGGAAATAACACATTATATAAGACCCTAGACATAAATATGCATAATTGTTAGGCTTTAGTAGACCATAGAGTGCAACTGTTTCTCTGTGTTTCTCTTTCACTGTTGCTCTTTCACACATGCAGATGTAATTAATCATATCTTGGCTGTCAGCTATCAGAGGCACTGCTGATGTATCACAGTATTTTTTCTACAGCAGGAAGCAACATTAACAGCATGGTATGTCTTTTTGGAGAAAGAGAAAAACAGAGGGGGGGTGGTCACAGCATAGCAATGCTGTTCTCTATGGATTTCTTTTGTTAATAAACTCGTCCTGCACACACACACAGTGCTGCTACATTGCTACGCATATTAATACACATATACACAATATACGCATATTAATATCCATATTATCAAAACCATTCAATCTTATTATGCAGAAAACAAAAGAGCCAGTGTTTGGTAATACTAGCGTCTCTGTGTCTGAGCCTCAGAATATGTGGTAAGCGGTTATAATAAGCGGTTTGGTGTTCCAGCACTCTCATTTATTTTATGCTGATAGATTACCTACTTACTCTCTGATCCCAAAATTTGCTCTTTTATACCACTGTAAAACATACCTAATTATCTGCTCTGTTTCTTGTTGCTTAATGTTATACAGATGCTTACTGCTATTTTCTCTTGCTTTCCAGGCCTGCCTGATTCATCCTGATGCTGTACATCTGGTTGGAGCCTACTACTGTACACACACTCACGAACAATTTCTGTGTGTGTTGCATTGAAACACTGATTGATCATATTCAATTAAATTCAATTGATATGTATAGCACTTTTAACAATAGACATTGTCTTAAAGCAGCTTTACAGAAGTATAGAAAGAGAAAAGAAAAGAAAAAAGTTTATTATAACTATTTTAGTTTATTATAACTATTTTATCCCTTTTTTATCCTTAATGAGCAAGCCTGAGGCGATGGTGACAAGGAAAAACTCCCTGAGATAATATGAGGAAGAAACCTTGAGAGGAACCAGGTTCAGAAGGGAACCCATCCTCATTTGGGTGACACTGAACAATAAATAATCTAAATGTAAATAATTTTCTACAACAGCAACCAAGGGCTCATGTAGAACTATTAGGTCAGTGTAGTTCATTATAGACACTAATTCCTTGTTGTCGCAATCTGACAGATGTAATGGCAGTTCTGTGATGGTGTGATAGTCTTCAAGTGGCTCTGTCCACAGCTGTCCCCTGGTGACAGGCTGTCCACACAGATCTATCCACAGCATCAGTGAGCACCACCAAGTGACAAGACTCCGACCAGGGGTAGAGTGTCTGGATGGATCAAACAAAGAAGAAGTGGTCACACTGGAAACCCAGAACACTGGGAGCTTGGGAGTGGGATGTATAGCTTGAGAAAGAAAGACAGAGAGAGAGAAAGATATTATGTACGCTTGTGATCATATGATGTTTAAAGACAATGTATATTATGTGTACAGTGCAGGCAGAAATTTCTTCAAGCATAACTAATGCTTTAACTTAATTTAAAACAGCAACTAGTAGTAGGTTGACCTGATGAAATTATCACCAGCATGGCTTGAGTCATAACATCAAGAACATCAAGCAATTCTGGTAGTCAAGAACAAGAACTGTCGCAGTAGGAGAATGTCAGAATCTGTCAATGGTATCACATTAGACAGCAAGAATACACTATAATATTTACATTTCACAGTGTTGTGGCAATAGTCAGTGCAGGATGCTTAGCATGGATAGAAAAAAACATTATTACAGAGACAGAGACTTGAGAAACTTGGGTACTTGCCATTATATGTGCCTTATAGAGCTGGGATGAGAATGTACAATTTACTGTAGAAGAAACATGATCTGTGGAAGGCTTACAGTCTTGTGTGCATCATGGAAGGCAATGAGTGGAAGATGGCCTGGAAAACAGCATTAGATGGCATTATGCAGCACTCTAGTCACATTAAGTGCATGTGGGCTACCTTCAGCAACAACAGAGTTTCAGTGTCTCAGTAATGACATGCTTATATTGACGATATTTGTGTCTCCTATGACAAAACCATGCGTACTCAGCAGATCCTGTCCTGGCCCAAACGTCCTGTCACCAGTACTGAAGCATCAGCCCTATGTAAAAGGGCAAATTAGAACTCCATGTATGAAAAATGGCCTTTCTAGGCTATATCATAGGACCAGAGGGAGTGCTTATGGATATGGACAACGTCTCAGTAGTAACTGGCCTCTAATCAACCTACATTAGGGGACTACAATGGCTAGGATTTACCAACTTCTACTGGCTTTTCATAAAGGCCTTCAGCAACATTCCAGCCCCTTTGACTGCCCTGTTAGACAAAAGAATCAAGAAGCTGCTTGGGGATATCTCAGCAGGCCTTTCAAGGAAAACAATTAAAGAAACTCATTAATACCAAACCCTTCCAAGCCTTTCATGGTAGAAGTTGACACCTTAGAGACCAGCATAGGTGCTGTCCTCTCCCAGCAGTAAGGAGAATAGCCCAAGCTCCACCCAGTGGCATTCTTCTCCAGGAAAATTACATTTAAAATTCTGTCTGTTTCCTGGCATGCCCTGGCAGCTTGGTGGACCTGAGATTTGAACTCAACCTTCCAATCAGTAGTCTAATGCCTTAACCACTAAGCTACCAACTCCCCTGTTAAGAGGAACTACAGTATCAGCAACCTGCAGTTCCTCAGAGTGATACTTGCCCTGAAGGGATTATGCCACTGGTTGGAAGGAGGTCCATTCATCCATTCAACATTGTCATGGACCACAAAGACCTGGCTTATATAATGTATGCCAAATTACTGCCATCACACATGCTGGGCTCTGTTTTTATCCAGATTTGACTTCACTCTCTCCTTACGGCCTTTCCTATCAGAAGAATGAATCCTACCTAAAAAAGCTTTGTTTGTACAATTATTTGGGAAATTGACAGGGAGATTGTGGGAGTTCAGGGAGTGAGAGTCCTTATTTGGTGCTCGGAAAAGTGGGGTGGTGTGTGAGAACTTAGGCAAGTTGAAAACAAGTAACGCATTTGTAGAGGACAAATTGCATTCAGGGGTAGACCTGCCAGCAGAGAGTTGCAGTAGTCCATTCTTGAAATGACAAGAGACTGAACAAGCACCTGAGCAGCCTTTGTGGATGAACATGTCAGAATCCTTTTGATGTTGTAGAGAAGAAACCGACACAATCATGTCACATTAGCAATATGCAAGGAAAAAGATTTTTAAAAAAAAAAAGTTTATTATCCATGGTTAGCCCAGGGTTGTGAGCAGTGGTCAGAGGGGAGATCATAGAGTTGTGCAGGGATAGCGCAAGATCCTAACCTGGGGATGAATCACCAGGGATGTCCAGCAGTTCAGTTTTGCTGGGATTGAGTTTCGTATTATGAGCCATCATCCATGATATGTCCACTAAATATGCTGAGATCTGAGTAGACGACGTGGTATCTGAGGAGAAGATAAGTTGTGTGTCATCAGCATAGCAGTGAGAAACCATGTGAGGTTACAACCTCACCAAGAGAGTGAGTATAGAGGGAGAAAAGGAGAGGACCATGTACTGAGCCTTGTAGGATACCAGTGGAGAGTATGAGTGGAGCAGATATCGATCCCCTCCATGTTACCTGATATGAGCAACCTTCCAGGTAGGAAGCAAACCATTCCCATGCTACTCCACGAATTCCAAGACTCCTGAGGGTGGATAAGAGACTCTGGGTGATTGACCGTGTCATATGCTGGCGAAAGGTCGAGGAAGATGAGGACAGATGACAGCTTGGCTGATCTAGCAGCATGTAGTTTCTCAGTGACAGTTAACGGGCAGTCTCTGTGGAATGTGCCTTTTTGAAGCCAGACTGGTTGGGATCCTGGAGGTTGTTCTGTAACAGACGTTGCAAAAATGTGAGAAGCTATAGATACCCAGATGCTACGGATCCATTAATGATTGCAGTGATAAAGGCCAGGAGGTCTTGCGAGATGGTCTGGAGTACAGTGGAAGGGGTTGGATCCAGTGGGCAGGTGGTAGGATTGCAAGACTGGATGACTTGTAGAATTGCTTCTGCTGCTACAGTTGAGAAATGTGACAATAAAATAGTAGGGGAGTCCTGGCTGTGTAATGCAGGCGTAGTCGGGGCAGAAGTGAACGTCTGGCTTCTCACATTCATTGTGAAGAATATGCTCTGTGTAGTTGTGTCAGGTGACATTAAGCATTGACTTGATTGCTAGATTACCTCTTTTGACCTAATACATGTTATTCAAATTTTTGCTCTAGTCTGTCCTTGTTTATGTTGTTTGCAAATAACAGCTTTACCTTTACCTGTTTCTTGAGTGCTTGTTTTTTGTTTTGGATTACATTTTTGTCCTATTTACTATGATTAATAAAAAACTGACTACCTGCTCAAGCTTCCTTGACAGTTTCATGACTAACCCAAATGCAACTAGCACAGAATTCTCCCATTTAACAGCACACAAGCAATGATGCAAAATGAGAAGGCCTGGTGAGCTGTCGGTGTTTATCCCAGTTTATCTCAGAGGTGTTTAGTGAGGTCGTGGTCAAGGCTCTGTGCAGGCCACTTGAGTTCACAAACAAACAATGACTGACAAAGACAGATACAAAAGGGCTGGTATATATAGGACAAAACTTTAGGGTAAATAGGGAATAGGTGACACAAAGAGGAACAATAGGAAGGACATGGCATAACATGTGGTGGTCTGGCAGCGAACTGTCCCAGTAGCTCCTGACAATAGAGACATTTTAAACATATTTTGTGTGTTCCCAACTTGTGGCAACAGAGAAGGCCCACATAGGGGTGTAATAGACAGGTGTCCACATACATTTGGCTATAAATTGTATCACATAAAAGACCAGAGACAAAAAAAAGTATGCTTGTCAGGGATTACCTTAAAAGAGTGTGACACTCGTAGTCTCCAAAAAACCCAATATTTTTACAATATATTTTAGCCAGTAACTGACTGGTGAGTTATATAGATTTTCAAAATTAGATGTTGTTAGTATTGTTGTTTATTGCTGTGTATTGCTGTTTACTGCTCTTTATAGTTCATTTTGTTACTTAATATACGTCTAATAAATAAATTCAATGGAAATGAACAGACACAATATCTTTTGTCTTTGTAATTAAAAATATGAGCAAAAACATACATGTTAATTTGAATAATAATAATAATAATAATAATAATAATAATAATAATAATAATAATAATAATAATAAAACTGTTGTGTTGCTGCTTTCTGGTTGTCCTACACTTTTGTGAGTAACTAGTGGCTTTTCTATTACCTTCCTTATCATTAGAGAGTGCAATGTGTATGGTACACCTGTTTAACTAATTGTACTAACAGGGATGAAATATTGTAGCTTACATACAACGATCAGGCATAACATTATGAGCACTGACAGGTGAAGTGAGTAACACTGGTTATCTCCTCATCATGGCACCTGTTAGTGGGTGGGATACAAAGGGCTGGTTATTCTCTTTTTGGTGACTGAACTTCTATCCAGATAGGATTAGATTGGATAATTTTCTTGCAAGTGCAATTCTGTGGTTTTATTCCTTTGTGGAATGCTGCTCATTATGGTTTGTTATAGTATAATTAGAGCTGAAGGTAGCATATGTAAATCTGAACTTTATATTTGCATTTGACACAATATCCTGATTGTATTTTTCTATAAATAAATTCATGATCCAACAATGAGGTCATATTGTCATGTGTGGCACAGAACTCTAGCTGGTGGAAATTCATGTCACGTGATCATTTGTAGTCGTATGCAAGAGTTTTATCATGGAGGGAGTATGGCAATCACCCTGAGAAACTAACCCAGACCAGAATCAGACAATGCTCCTGGGAAAATATTTCATCATCCTAACAAACAACATTTTCAGGCTCACGAGGTGAAAGGAGAGAGAGAGAGAGAGATACACCGGAAACACACCTGAGCCCTATCTTCCCTATCAATTTGTCCTCCAGGCATACTGAGTTTATTTAAGTAGTAATAATTGAGATAGTAATAAGGACTACACTACTATGATCATCGAAGCAAATCTGCATTATCTTTTGTTATCTTATTTGTTATTTTCCTCTCTGATATCTTTCAACAAAACAGTTTAATGATAAGTTTATTGCCACTTTTACCTACAGTGACAGGCTAACATCTGTATGATAACTTTGTTTATATATTCAAGAAACTGGTAAGAAAACTGCCCTTACATCCTTGTCTAATCACATCACAATCACATTGTGACTAGCACCTCTAGATGTTTTAGGTTTTAGTGTAATGTGTTTAATGTGTGGGAACACACCTTCTATGAAACACTAGCCTATAACACATGCTAATAAGGATGCTCACTACAGTATGGGAAAACAATAGGCCACAACTCCCACAACTCATCTAGAACTGTTTAATATTTTGGTGCATTTAAGTCATTTAAATTAAATTATTAGATAGAAAAGGGATAGGTGTACCCCTGTTTGAGAGGTTAATCTTGCCCAATTCCCACCCACCAATCAGCTCACATATTTGTTTCTCCCCAGCATGTACTTCCTCTGAGACACGTAAAGCCAATCAAATGCATGCTCATACTGCATCACAGGGAGGCATAACACACTCAGAGGAAAGCACTGAGTGTACGAGCACACTCTTACATATATGAGATCACAGATACCTGAGATTTGCTTGTGTTAACGTAGGTAAATTTGCTGTCTTGGTCTCCTGGCCACAGATGGCTGTCATCAGGGTCTCTAGACAATAGGGTGCATTTCTATTGTGCCACCTGAAAGACCTGTCAGTTTCTTTAAAGTATAATAAAAATTTCCACCTACACCATTATGAATGATGATATGGCTATTAAGATATGGCTATTTATACAAGCTTTTTAAATGAAAAATTTTATTGTATGTAATCAGTAAGTCAATATAATAACCTTATTCATCAGTCCTAAATCTCTGAGCATGGATAGAATGATTACCAAGATTAGGCTAATTTGCATGGCATTGATTAGGCCTGGCTATAATAGTAGTAGTAACTAATATAGTAGTTATCAGATTTATTTTTTAATTTTTAATTTTTTTTAACTATAAAAAGCAAATCTAACCACATATAGACGAACAACCACACACACTCACACCTATGGGCAAGTTAGAATTACCAATCAACCTAATGTACATGTTTTTGGACTGTGGGAGGAAACCAGAGTACCTGGAGTAAACCCACACAGGCACAGAGAGAACATACAAACTTCACACAGAAAGATCCCTGCCTTTTCAAACCTGGGGTTTGAAGCCAGGACCTTCTTGCTGTGAGGCAACAGTGCTAACCACTAAGCCACCATGCTCCCCCCAACTTGTGGAACAAAATCCACGTTTATTAATATGATACAATTCTCTTTTTTGGCTGTTATTGTTAGTTGTTTGCTTTTGTAGCCAGATCTAAACATGGTCTTTCTTAGCTCCAATAGTGTAGTTATAATATATGGAGCTGCCAGTCCTTATAGCCCATGCAGACCAACACGGGTGTATGTGTACAGGGCAGCATACTGTATATCTACTGGTACAGATGACAGACCACAAGTGAGCTTTAATAAATAACATCATTAAAGAGACCTCTATAGACCTTTTTAACTTTAAGCTTTAACTATAAAGATCTGCGAAATACACAACTCCATGCAACATTCAGAACAGCTACAGCTACTGTTTTGGAAGACAATGTTTTAGATTGTATGCTTTGATTGTAAAAAGAAAAAGAAAAAAAAGAGTTAACTATACAAATTTGCCTAATCATGCCATTACCACTAGTACTCCAATAGCAATCCTGAGGATGTTATGTAAACAGTAGAAAGAGAAGCCTGAGAAGAAAGAGAAGGAGAAAGAGGAAGAAAACCCCAAATTTTCTCTACACTTGAATTGAATTTCCAATTTCTAAAAAGAGCAATAACACACTTGTAAATATGAAGAATACTGGTACAGTGAAAAAATGTTAATTTTCTACGGCAACTAAACAATACAGGAACATTTAAACTTAAAACTTTAACTGTACAAAAAAACGTCATAAAAGACAGGATTCCCGATACAATGTAGACAAACATTGTTCCGTCTTGAATTATGCTAACTGTGCATTCACTGCTAATCAGACTTCCATAGTAAGACTATACACTGGCCAGGCATAATGACCACCTGCCTAATATTGTATTGGTCCCCCTTTTGCTGCCAAAACAGCTAAAGGTGGACCAAAGGGGGGGACAGGAAAATTTGAGCAACAGTAGCTTGTCTTGTTAGATCGGAACACACAGGCCAGCCTTTCCCCACATGCATCAATGAGCCTTGGCCGCCCATGACCCTGTTGCCGGTTCACCACTGGTCCTTCCTTGGATCACTTTTGATAGATACTGACCACTGCAGACCGGGAACACCACAAGAGCTTCAGTTTTGGAGATGCTCTGATCCAGTGGTCTAGCCATCACAATTTGGCCCTTGTCAAACTCACTCAAATCATTACGCTTGCCCATTTATCCTGCTTCTAACACATCAACTTTGAGGACAAAATGTTCACTTGCTGCCTAATATATCCCACCCACTAACAGGTGCCATGATGAGGAGATAATCAGTCTTATTCACTTCACCTCTCAGTGCTCATAATGTTATGGCTGATTACCTTATTTTCACTCATGTTCTTTGGCTTACATGCTTTATCAATAACTGTTTAATGTTCTTTTAAAAATTCTGTTTAACTAATTTATGTTTTACATAATTTGTTCTATATTTAAGAAAAAAGAGAACTTGAATTTCATTGAGAACTTGAGAAAAAACAAAATTGTATAAGCTGGACTTTTTCTGTTTGTAAAAAGTTATAATCTGTAATCAATTAGCTATGAAGTGTATAGGAAACACATATTAAGCTAAAGTGTTACATTTCATTATAAAATCTCTAACTGTATGTGTCATAAAGTCTTAGTGAAACAATGTTTTGAGAAAACAAGGTCCCAAGAGACCTAAGCTGGAGACTTGTTTATCCGGTAACAGTTATATTTAGAGAGGCACAAGATGTGCTATATAATGGGTGTGTGTTAGCAAAGGGGGGGTTGGGATGTTCTGAGGTGTAGCAGGTGTGTATAAGTACACCTTAGTCTCTAAGGTGTGAGCTCCAGAGTGTACACTGCTGGTGTACTGTTACGTGTTCAGGAGAGTTTCCATTTTAGTGCTACAGTATATTCAATAATAATATTAAATTCAATAATACTATTATTACACTTGAGAATTAAATTAATTAATTAAGTCAATTATTGATATGACTTCATTATGCATTTTGTCAGTTTATGTTCAGTTGGTGAAAACAGCAGTGATACACGGCCATGTATTAAACCTCAGCACAGAGATGGGGTCAAATTTGCGTCTTAATACGAAATCAATGATGTTTTTAGATAGATCTCATCCTTGTCTAGCAAGCCTTGTGACGACGATGTCATAAGCAAAACAGTCCTACAGAGAGTAGCAGATGTTACATGACATCATTGGCTAGGTGTGTTTCCTTGGACACAACTATGTAAAATTATTAATGCAGTAATTGTCTCATAATCATCTTTCATAATCTTATTTTGCACTAAAGTTAAACGAACATTTTAGTGCTATGCATACAGTGTAAAATACACTATCAAAACATTTTAGCTGTATATGAAATCCCAATATATTTAGAGCTATTTATTTATCACATATTGTTGTCTAGCTTTTTTCCTACAATAGAATGAAATTCTATCACTTGTGCTTTGTGTTTCTTGATGTTGTCCTTGTCTTATATTTTGAATTAGAATGTGAAATGATATTTGTGACAAATATACAGAACATAGAGGAAATCAATATTTTCACTGTACAATAATTTCCTATCTAATTCACTAGATCATCCAATATGATATATAGAAAGTTAATAAATAGCATTAAGTTAATAAAAAGCTAATAAAGTTCATCCAGTATTGTTATGAATTGTGTGCAATGAGTTTATGAGCTTTTTCAATTGCAAACTATCTTATATATTCCGGACCCGCCTGATCCATCCAGACACTCCATCCCTGGTTGCTCACTGATGCTATGGATGGATCTGTGTGGACAGCCTATGACCAGGGGACAGCTGTGGACAGAGCCACTGGAAGACAATCACACCATCACAGATCTGCCGTTACATCTGTCAGCTTGATGACAAGAAATTAGTGTCTATAATGACCTCAGAAACTACACTGACCTAATAGTTCCTCATGAGCTCTTGGTTGCTGTTGTAGAAAGGGCATTATCAACAGTTACATTATTTATTGTCCAATGTCACCGAAATGAGGATGAGGTTCCCTTCTGAGCCTGGTTCCTCTCAAGGTTTCTTCCTCATATCATCTCAAGGAGTTTTTCCTTGCCACCGCCTTCTCGGGCTTGCCCATTACGGATAAAACAGGAATAAAATAGCAACTTTAAGTTAAACTTTACATATTTTTTTTTTCCTTCTCTGCTTTGAGACAATGGCCATTGTTAAAAGTTCTATACGAATAAATTAAATTGATTTGAAAAATAAATAAATAAATAATAAAAATAAAATATAAATATACATTTTTAATAATAAATAAAATTGACAAAAATTTTATACTAAAAACTCAGTCAGCCAATTTGATAACAATCTAGAAATCAATATATCCGGATAGAGTGATTCAAATATTTTACTGAAATCCAGCAGACCTTACTAATTTCCTTTCTTCTTTCTTCAAACTCATGGTGAGTATTCACTTTATGGTGAATCCGTGTATGTGAGGCCAGATCATCTGAACCATTGTGTTTCCACTTCCTATATTTGCTAATGGAAACAAGAAAATACAACCCCTTTGTCTTGATTCCCCATGTCAAGATCATGTGTGTATGTTTTATCTGGTATCTTGTGATTTTAATATAACCTTGTCTGTGGAAGGTTTGGACTTTTTCAGTTTTTCTGCTGAATTCTCTGACTACTAAAACATCGACTTGCACCTTGCGTATCATTCCTGTTTATTACAGTCTACATTCAGTGGATATGTGGTACAGTGATACAGTGTATGCCAAGGTTAATAATGCCTCTCTCGCAGTGTGGGCAGGTGTGTAACAGGCATCAGAAAAAATCATGGAATCATCATGGGACTGCAGCTCAACCGTCACGTCACCACAACAACGGAGGAGGGCCTCAGTCGAAAGGACATTCATAAACAACTTCTTTCAAAACCCTCATGCATTATTCACCTTGAACATCCACAACTCTCGCACACTCTAAAAGAGAACGGACCATCAGTCCCAGAATTCACCTATTGGCCTTACTCAGGTAAGCTCTCTTGCTCCCAAACATAGACAGATCTAGCATTAAACAGTATGTTAGGTTAAATGTCTTTAATTTTTAACATCTTTTTTTTTTTTTAACATTTAATCAGTCTGTTTAATAAATTATTTTAATTATTTCTGCCATGTATAGTTAATCATATGCAATTCATATGATAATGGTGTGTATTTCCGGAGAGTAATGTTTACACTGTAGCTTTTAATTACTGCCACATTTTCTAGACTAGGAGTAGAGTTGTTTTAATGTGCATGGTTGATTTCATGACTTTTGGTTTTGTGTAGGGAAAAAGGTTGTCACACTAAACAGTACTGAAATGAGTATATTTAAATACCAGTGACAGTTTCCTTTCCATCACTTTCATTATTTTATCTTTGGCAATATCTATAGAGTCAAGCTCAGGTCTGGGATAAATGTGTGTAACCTGAAAAAAAGCTTGATTTTAATATCAATGACATCAATAGTTATAACAAATTCATTAGTATAAGCAATAAAAAACAAGTTAACAATTGCAAATAGAGGAACCTCATACAAATTATTGCTAACTCTAAAGCATTATTATTTAATTGAATGACTAAGCAATGGCCTTAGAACCTGAAGTCTTGGTCAGGAGATCCACACAACCAGTATTTTCAAGTTTATCCATCAACACTAAACCACGGGAGACATGATTTTATTAATTGTAGCATTGAGATTTTGACAATAAATAAAGCTTTAAGAGTAACTACACCCTTTCGGTGCCAAATTGCAAGTGTGTGCGCGGAGGCGGGGCCTAGTGTGTGACAATGGTAATGAAGCGGGTGAGAGGGAGGGATTGTCCACGTAAGCAATCACATGAATAAAGCGTTATGTTAATAATGAACATTAGAGCCACAGAGCAGTATCACAACAATCAGAATCAATTCAATTCATTTGTATAGCGCTTTTAACAATGGACAATGTCTCAAATCAACTTTACAGAAACATAGAAACATAGAATAACAATTATAAAGTTTAAAATTAAGTTAATATTTATCCCTAACATTTATCCCTAATGAGCAAGCATGAGGCAATGGTGGCAAGGAAAATCTCCCTGAGATGATATGAGGAAAAAACCTCCTTGAGAATTAGACTAATGCAGTGATAATGAGCTGGATCTGCAGAGTATAGCTCAGAACCTTACCAATATAAGCCTCTGGCTGAGGGAGCAGATATAGCTCCTGAAGATTCTGCATCTGCTGCTGAACATGTAGACAGTTATATGGAGATTGATCAGAGGGTCATGTTCACACTGTAAGGCATTTTTACCTTAAAAATGTGAGTCAACTCAACTTGTTAGCAAAGATAAGCTTTGTTTGAACTCACAAGTAATAAAGACTGAGATGGATTACATTAAGTTTGAGTTGAATTTGAGTTCAAAATCCAAAAATTGTCATCACAATTGGAGTTAAAGAGAACAAATAAGTTCACATAACAATAGGGGATGCCATGTTTTACAGTACAGTGAATGGTACAAACCATATGTTGTGCTAATCTTAAATGATTGTATAGTAATAAAACAATTAGCTACATTTGAAGTCTATTTCCAATATGTATAGTTATAGCATTATTACATTAACCTGTAGACTATCAAAATAAAGTTTTCAGAAAGCTCTTAACATTATATCAGCAATAATTTACTGCATTTTATGGTTTTGTGGTGTAATTACTCTTTAAACAGCTGTGTGCAGATGATGTTACTGCGGATACTGATGACAAGCAACTTACAAATATGTGTCAGTTGCATAAATTCTGTGTCATTTAAGGGTTTAAACATATTTCCAGGCTTTAATACATGTATTACTACATACAATTATTCAAGTACTTGAATATATTAAACGTATTACCTGAATTTTGGGTCACTAGAGGCTATTTGTACACACCTAGGGCTGTGCTCAAATCAGTGTTGTACTATTGTTTTATGAGATATATTTCATTGGGGTTTTTTTCATGTATATTTACCTTTGTTGTGTGTAGTGTACTCTGTGCAGTCATCATGCCAAGCCAGCTGGAGGGAGCAATGGACGCTCTGATCCGTGTCTTTTACAACTACTCCGGTAACGATGGAGACAAATACAAACTGAATAAAGGCGAGCTGAAGGAGCTTCTGAACAGTGAGCTCACCGAATTCCTTACAGTAAGGACACACACACACACACACACGCACACAGACACATTCTCTGGACACAGAAAAGAGACAAAAAGAGAATGAGAGAGACAGCCATATAGTACAGGCGGATAAACAAACAAAGAATTAACAGAAACAACAAATAGTTTGTTAAGCAATGAGTCATTTTTTGCTTCTTTATCTATGTATTTGTTTGCTTGTTGCTTAGTAGCAAAAATCAGAATCAGCATAACCTGAACCTGAATTTTTAATGCTTGGAAAGAAACATATACATGTGCTCTTGAAAATATTAGGTTAAAAATTCAGGTAATAAAAATTACCTTCAACAAAAAATCAAGTTAAGAAAATTGATATAGCTGTCCAAGACACTACCAGGTTACCATTGAACGCAATCCTGGCCAATCACAACACATCTCTGAGCTAATGGAGCGAGGTTTGCTTTATTATTCATATTTTATAGCGAAGCATGGAGCTATCATGGAAGAGCAAGCCAACAGAATTTTCAGTGTAACATGTTTAACTAGCTATAATAATGAAATATGCAGCTGCTTTGTTTCTAGCGCACGTGTTTTTCATCAAAGAATCCCAGTGTCGTTATATTTTATTATAAGGCACCATGAAGTGCCTCAATATAGATCACATGTTACATGTCCCACTAGGGACAGCAGATACTCTGGACCAATGATATACTGTATTAAAAGAGGCTTATCACTGTTTTCTTTATGCTGCTTTGAGACTCCCTGATCACTCCATGAGCCACTTTATTTCCACCTACAAGAAAGGAAATCTCACTCTATGGAGATCTTGCAACTGGCAAGGATTACTGATGATTAAAGATTAAAGATGGCTTACTGATGGCAATGGTAGATACACTGGATATGTCAGAACTACTACTGCCATAGGTAATCCTAGCATCAGAAATAGGTAATCAGCTTGCAGTAGCATACCAAACACTACAGACAGAGATTTATTCTAATTTCATCAAGCTTACTAGAGGTGACTGGCCCCAGCATTTCATCTAGGAGCTCCCTATATAACAGAGGCTTTTTTTGTTCAGAAGATGTTTTGGGACACCTCTCCAAATCATTGAATTCAGGTGTGAATTCACAAAGTTGGGAGCATGAAATTGTCCAAAATGTCTTGGTATACTGAAGCATTAAGAGTTCCTTTCACTGGAACTAAGGGGCCAAGCCCAAACCCCTGAAAAACAACACCTGAATTCAATGATTTGGAGGGGTGTCCCAAAACTTTTGGCAATATAGCTTATCTTCTGAACAAAAAAAAGCCTCTGTTATATAGGGAGCTCCTTGTCATGCAGGGTTGAAAGAAAGCTTGGCAAGTGGGTCCAGAGAAAAACCATATCATGCAAGAAGTATTTTATTTAGATGCGGACTATGAACTATTATTTATAGTATTGATCATAGTTTTATTTACAGGGCAATTAAAAAGTTCTTGCCTTGATCTTTTGTGTATTTTGTCACACTAAACTGTTTCAGATTGTAAAATAAAACAAATTGAAAAATAATATTTCATTTATTGAAAGAAATAGGATATGTAACATTTATATCAGCCATGGGAGAAAAATGACCCCTAAAATGAATAACTGGTTGTGGCAAAAACTGAAATGGAAAGCTTCCAATAACTAGACATCAGACATTCACAGACTTTCACAGTGGAAAGAGATTTAACCACTTTTCATTGCAGAATTGATGCAATTCAGCAACACTGGAATGCTTTCAAGCATCAGCTGATGTTTAAGATCATCTCAATATATATATATATATATATATAAATCAAGTCACGACTTTGACTAAGCCAATCCAAAACCTTAGATTTGTTTCTTTTGAGCCATACAGAGGTGGACACAGGGCCAGTTGGTGTACATTTCCTTATTCTATAAAGGAAGTAACCGTTTATCAACTGTATTTTTTATGTCTTTGTCTGAAATTTAGTTCAAGGGTCTGAAGCTAGTAAGTGTGACATATCTGCAAAAAAAAAAAACTCCCCAGAAACCAGGAAGTCTCAAATACTTTTCAAGGCACTGGAGTAGTTTTAATGTTTTAATGTTTTAGTTCCTTACTTTCAAATGTCAATTTTCCTATAGACCTCTATTTGTATCTGTATTCATTTGGCATCTGTTGACAGTATATTAATTATTGTTTTCTTTCTCTCTCTCTCTCTCTCTCTCTCTCTCTCTCTCTCTCTCTCTTTCTCTCTCATAGTCACAGAAGGACCCTATGCTAGTGGAGAAGATTATGAATGATCTTGACTCCAATAAAGACAATGAAGTCGATTTTAATGAATTTGTGGTACTGGTGGCGGCATTGACTGTTGCCTGCAACGACTTCTTCCAGGAAGTGCAGAAAATGAAATGAGAGATGAGAGTGCAGAACATCACACTATGTTAAAATAGACATGGTATAATAATGTGTTACAATCTGCTCTGTTAGCCTGTGATTATAAATGTGCATAACTATAGTGTAAGTCATGGTGTGAATGGCTGTGTGTGTTGTTTATGTGTGTATCTGAATCAGAAAACTTTCCCCTTAACTAATAATCTCTGGTAATAATTGTAGTTGTTCTTTTTGGGCTCCTTCTTGTTTGGGGATTGGATTGTTCTTGTTATTGGATTGAAAATGAAACAGATTTGATTACTTTGGCTCAAAATTTAAATTAGCAAGTTACTGATTCTTCATTTAATAAAATTCTTGCCTTTACCACACTGGCCAAATCAGAGGAGCCCTGTTGTTTGTCATAGATTTCATTTAGCAGTAAATAAGTTAAAAATAATTGCTGTTAATAAGTGTCATCAAAATAGTCTGCAATAAATTTAATAAAACCTGTTTGTGCTGAGCAGTTTTGAGTTTTGTTTGGTCTGTGTTGTAGTAGATAACATTAATATTATACACAGAGTTCAAGAATAACATAAGAATTGTTTTATTTAATTTAAAATTAATATACACTTTTAAATACTTGGTAAATGCTGACATGATTTATTGAATTATTAATATTATAAGTAGCCTTACTAAAGAGCTGAGGCTCTGAGCTGAGAAAAAAAAATTCAAAGCTACTTAATCTATTTAAGACTTTAATTTATTTAATTCTTTGTTTGTTTAAACATTTAAACTGTTGTTAACATCTATAATAATGACCCAGAGCCTTAACCACTTGAGCCACCACTGCTATTAAAGCTGGGATGATGTTACTATCCAATGTCTAACAGAATAACCTAGCATAACCTTTACAGAGAGAGAGAGAGAGAGAGAGAGAGAGAGAGAGATTTAGTTTTTATAATGTGATATCATTATTCACTTATGGAATACTGATAGAATTTACACCAATCAGGCATAACATTATGATCACCTGCCTAATATTGTTTCAGTCCCCCTTTTGCTGCCAAAACAGCCATAACCTGTTAAGGCATGGACTCCTCTAGATCCCTGAAGGTGTGCTGTGGTATCTGGCACCAAGATGTTAGCTGCAGATCCTTTAAGGTGTGGCCTTCATGGATCGGACTTGTTTGTACAGCACATCCCACAGATGCTGGATTGGATTGAGATCTGGTGAATTTGGAAGCCAAGTCTACACCTCAAACTCATTATTGTGCTCATCAAACCATTCCTGAACCATTTTTACTTTGTAGCATGGCTCATTATCCTGCTGAAAGAGGCACAAGCCATCAAGGAATACCATGTACATGGTCTTCAACAATGCTTAGGTAGGTGGTACGTGTCAAAGTAACATCCACATGGATGGCAGGATTCAAGGATTCACAGCAGAACATTGCCTGAAGCATGACACTGCCTCTGTCGGCTTGACTTCTTCCCATAGTGCATCCTGGTGCCATGTGTTGTACATCCATGTGATGTAAAAGAAAATGTGATTCATCAGACCAGAACACCTTCTTTCACTGCTTCGTAGTCCAGTTTTGATGCTCACGTGCCCATTGTTGGCGCTTTCTACGGGGCAAAGGGGTCAGCATGGGCACTCTGGCTGTTCTGTGGCTATGCAGCCCCATATGCAACAAACTGTGTTGCACTGTGTATTCTGACACCTTTCTATTAGAACCAGCATTAACTTCTGCAGTAATTTGAGCAACAGTAGCTTGTCTGTTGGATCGGATCACACAGGTCAGCCTTCACTCCCCACGTGCATCAGTGAGCCTTGGTCCCCATGACCCTGTCACCAGTTCACCACTGTTCCTTCCTTGGACCACTTTTGGACTATAGAAGAACTACTGAAGAATAGTCCTTCCCAAAGTGTGTTGCTGCTCCCTGTTGGGCTACATAAATATTTCAGGGTTCACTTGGTCCTCTGACTGCAAAGCAGCTGCCACCTACAGTCCAGTAGCTATTTTATTTTGTTCTATTTAATTTTTTTTCTATTTCTTTTTTGATTTAATTTGATTTGATTTGATTTGATTTAATTGAATTTCTTTTTAAAATTATTTTAATTTAATTTAATTTTGTTTTGTTTTATTTTATTGCTCCTTTAATTTTAATGACCCAGTCCTGTATATAACGTGTTATATTTTACTACTGATATTTATAGAGTTAAACAAATAGTGCTAGATTGCTTTATGAAATGCATAGTAGTGACAAAATATTCATCTCGTTTAGAGATAGATAGATGGGCTTGGACTTTGGCTTGGACTAATCTAAGCCTAATAGCCTAATTAGGTAAAAATTACTCCATAAATATGTAAAAGAAAAAAAGATATAATTGTTTTAATAGTGCAATTTTCTGTTAGGAGAGTGTTCAGCATTCTTAGAGGACTGTTACATTATATGAGTTACATATATAGTTATTCCCTTACTAGCATCTATTTTTTTCTCCACTGAACTTAATGAAACAAAAAAGAAAAAAACAACAACACATTAGCAAGCAGAAAACATCAACCCTTCAGGTGAATAAACTACAACAGCAGTAGACCACATCGGGCTTTATTCCTGTCACTCATGAACAGGAATCTGAGGTTATCATGGGCAGGATTTATACTTGAAAATTAGTATAAAAAAAAAAACACTTGTCCTGTCTCAGCCCATGTCTGGGCCCATGATTACAGAATGATCTAAGCAAAAGTGAAGCTATGACCCTCTCAAGTTCATCATTTCTGGCAACCAGATCAATGATTCTTTCATCAAGGATTATGATCAGTCACATCAGTGTATTGCCCCAGTAAAGTTGAATTGCCTGTTGGGAAAAAGTGGAACATTACTGAATAGTAATCAGGACTAGCTAGTAGCAGCACACCTTACTCACAGGTTTGCACACATTATGTCAGCCATCTGTTAGTTGTCAAAGCTAAATTCCAGCAGAAACGGCACCTGTTCCAGTGTGAGACAGTTGAGGATACCCAGTTTGACCTTAGAATAGTTCTAAATAGTAATGCTGAGGCTGCTGACATAAACTGGAACTACAGTGGCTTAATGCATCAAGTGTGTTTAAGTTAGGATATGGAGCTCAGCTCACACAACATCTGAAACCTGTTTGGTAGAAATTTGGTTTGAACTTTGTGTTTTCTGATCAGTGTCAAAATGGGGGGGGGAGATGCAATTTAGAATAATTTTCCATAGCACACTAACTATGCAACTATGCAGCACTAGGGGAGAAAGGGGGGTTGTTAGTAGACGGATGGATGGACTGACGGACGGACAGAGGAATGAGGGGATTATAGACCTATAAACCGTTAGAGAGAGAAAGAGAGCGAGAGAGGGAGAGGGGGAAAGAGAGACAGACAGATAGATAGAGAGAGTCTGATATTCATATTAATTTGTTTTAAGATGCCAGCATGTTATGGATATTTCTGTGACTTTTTTTTGTAGTGGATGTTCAATGAAGCTAAAAGAATAAGCAGAATTTTTAGATTGATGTAGATGTTGATCTCACACACACACACACACACACCAAGCTTTTCTGTAATAAAGACTGTGTTCCTGCAATCATTAATAATATGATTAGGAAATGAACCACTTTAATGATTATTTCACTGAAAATGCACAAAAATTGTTATAATCAGTACATGGTGAATATATGCTGCACAGTGTGTGTGTTATAAATGCCATCTACAAATAAGCATTTTGACTTTTCATAAAATATTTCAAATGCGATTCAAACAGACAAAAAAAAGAGTAAACAAATATTCTCCATTAACAAACTTTTAAAAGTGTTGTGAATAATTTACTTATAATCAACAATGCAGTAAAACTTCCATTAATATTAATGAGTTACCTTGGATAGTACTGTTTGTAATACTGTTGAAGATCACCATTATCTCCACAAGACAGACATGCCTGAATTCTACTGTAACATCTGCCAAATACTTCAGGGTCAGTTCCTATATTTGCACTATATATGAAATGGTTACTACACTACTAACATGTGGAGGATTGCCAGGGCCATGTGGGTCATTATAGTTCACAAGAACAGCCAAAGGACTGGTTCGAAAAAGTGGTGACAAATTTGGTATTGGTAGAAGTTCTTGGAGGATTTTTGTTGGAACTGGTACTCATTCACTAACATTAGCTGTTATTTGGTTTGGTAAGGTGGTTAAGCTAGTGGCAAATTTAGGCATGAAGGCACCAAACACATCCTTATGAACAAAACATAGCCCATTGTTGAGAATTCACTTCCTCAAACAGTGTAGGTTTCAGAAAACTGACTTCAGATAATGCATTAGTGCATTAGTTCTTCATACAAAGAACTAATGCACTACTATCCTAAGCAAGTTATCTGTGATTAGGTGGGCCGATCAATCCAGAACTAACCAATACCCTCAAAAATGCTGTTCATGGGACGTGATTAATGCTATTATCTGATTAAGGAAATGTACCTGCTATACCACTCTGCAACAGTAGATGTCAGCACGAGGCTTTGGTTCAATCGATCGACCTATTTTGGGTGTCTTACATTTGTATCTTTTATTTACATTTATTTTATAAAAATCCAAGACATGATAGAGGGCAGCAAGAGGCCTCCTTTTTTGGTGTCTTACTGGTTTTCTCGACTCCATGAGAACGGTGTTACAGAGAGATCTATAACATTATGACCACTTGCCTAATATTGTGTTGGTCCCCTTTTTGCTGCCAAAACAGCCCTGACTGACTTCTTCAGCAATTTGACCAACAGTAGCTCGCCTATTGGATCAGATCACATGGGCCAGCCTTCGATCCCCACGTGCATCAATGAGCCTTGGCCGCCCATGACCCTGTTGCCGGTTCACCACTGGTCCTTCCTCGGATCACTTTTGATAGATACTGACCACTGCAGACCGGGAACACCCCACAAGAGCTGCAGTTTTGGAGATGCTCTGATCCAGTTGTCTAGCCATCACAATTTGGCCCTGGTCAAACTCGCTAAAAAAATAGTCACTCGTTTCATCCAGCATTTCCGTTTGTCTTGTTGGTTGTCAATAAAAATAGTTTTTATGAGATTTAAGTGCCTAAGCTATTTTCCTACTCGCCATTTACATTAGTGTGCTCTTTACAGAAATGTCTTAACCAGACAGCAAGTTGTTGGCTTAAATCAAAAAAATTTGTATTTACGTGTGTTAGCTAATTGCTAAAGCTAAGCAACTGAATTTTTTTAATAGATAATCAAACTGCCTTATAAAAGTTACATTACAGCAGTCCAGTAACAGCTATTAGATTAATTTTATATGTCATGAGTGTCATTGTCTAATTGCAGTTGAAAATACTTCATTTGAAAGTTTTTGCTAGCACACAGGGCCTCGAATAATATTCCTTATGGAAGTGAAATTGTAAAGACAGTGATTTAAAAGAAAGACAAAATATGCAGTTTGAGGTGTTCAATAACTAACTTCAGAGAACAAATTTCAGGGAAAATAACAGACCCTTGACCAATACTCATTTTCAGTTCCAAAAATGAATTTATTTTTCAAAATCCTGTTCCATTCTTTGATATATCTTAACAGGATCCGATATCTGATGTTTCCTTCAAAATCAATGAATCAAAATTCACTGAAGGGATTTCACTGCCCAATAATCCTACTCCTCCACTGTAGCACCTTGCATGTGTGCAACATATTAAACATACCTAAAATATGTAGTAGGTCATGCTCTTTACTGTTACTTACTCTCCTGTTCATCCTGGGAGAAGAGCAGTAACTCATTCTGTGTTAAAAAGTCTACAAATTATATAACACATCTTCGCTGTGAGCTGTAAAGATTTTTCGGCATATTAACAATATTGGACTCTAACAGTCATTCAGGAATGCCTGAATAAGTGTTTGTGCTCTAGGAAAGAAGAGCCTATGGTGTTACAGCGTAGGGCAGGGATTATATTTCACAAATGTGAAAATGTGAACGTGAAATCAAGAATTAAATTCATTTTACATGCATAGTGAGCATTTAATTTTTAAAGAAGCATTATCCCACGGATTGCTTTACACTGCAGAGATAAAGATATGTAAGAGCATTTGCGTTTAAGGTTTTGCTTTTCATTTTGCTGCATGAGTAAACTGATATTAAAAAATATTTTCTCTTTTTGGGGAAAAAAATCTATGCCTAGGTATTAACTTTGGATATATTTTGCAAATTAGCTCAAATTAAAGTGAGTGGAGCTATTTGTTTTTAGTTCATAACCTAAGAATAATACTCTCCCAAGCTGCCCACCCCATGAGAATTAACCTAATATAAGATGACTACTGATAATCCAATTTTAAAATGGCAAAAAAGTGCAAAAGTTTCAAAGTACAGATACTTAGAAAGAGTTTTTGGGGGATTTTTATAGTGCCCTGTATTATTAGCCTTGCCCAGCTACTCAGAATAATGCTGAGAATCTGCCTAATGATTCCTAGTCAAGTACTTGAGGTGTGTTCAAGAGTCTGAGTATAGCTTTCTAAATCCTTAGATTTTTGTTAACCCCTTTACTGTTGAACCTTTAGAGGATCCCTGAAGGTGCATTGTAGGTGATGGTGTTTCTAATGTTGATTATTTTTTAACTAAAACATAGCTAGAACTGATAGAACTGAAAGATAAAATAGGGATAAAATAGTAACTTACCTTTAAACTTTATTATTTTATTTCAATGTTTCTATACTTCTGTAAAGCTGCTTTCAGACAATGTCCATTGTTAAAAACGCTACACAAATAAATTGAACTGAACTATAGATAGTTATAGAAAGGAAATTGTTTATAATCACACTCTCCAGTGTCACCGAGATGAGGATGGGATCTATTTGAAAGCACTATACAAATAAAATGCAACCGAATTTAATTAAATGCCATTTGACGTGCACTATGGATACCTCCTGACTGGAAGTGTGTCAGTTGTCGACTTGCATGAAGTGGCTTCACACAGTGAGTTCACAGAATACCAGTAACATCACTTAGGACTCAATCACCTAAAGAATAATTTTAACAGCATGACACTCAGGCACAATGAAGTATGATATTTACATGATTTGAGTGCTTCTTATTATTGTCTGCCAGGGTACACCATCAGAATGTTATAAACCGTGTTGAGATCTTTAATACATTGTATTAGCTAGTTGTGAAAGAAACAGCTCTGGAATTAATCTGGAACAACTTCAGCAGCTACACAGACTGCCAGGGCCAGCTTGGTTGACAAGAATTGTCTGACTTCATTTTAGAAATGCATCACGGATGTAGGAAAACACACACACACACACACACACACACACACACTTGCATATCTATGCTGTGTTATTCAGCAACAGGACACTACCATCAGATCCAAGTCCTCTAAGTTGTAAGATGGGACTTTCATGAATCTCACTTGTTTGTCCAGCACATCCCCAGATTCTAGGATGGATTGAGGTCTGGGGGATTTGTAGGCCAGGTTAACACCTTGAACTCCATTAGGGAATACTGTTGCCTTGATGAGGTGTACTTGGTGTGTACCATAATTTAGGTAGGTGGTACGTGTTAACATCCACTTGAATTCCAGGACCCAGGCTTTTCCAGTAGAACATTGCCCATAGCATCACACTGCCTCCACTGTTTTTCCTATAGTGCATCCTTGTACCATCTGTTATCTAACACACATATACCATGTGCCTGACTGGTTTTCCTTCCAGCTTGTATATTTGTACATGCACTCAGTGTGCATATATATTTTGGGATCCAGGTGCATGACACTGACCAGGATTAAGTGGTTAATAAAAATGAAGGAATATTTAATTTATTATTTTTTTCATATATTCAATTCAATTTTATTTGAATAGCACTTTTAACAATGGACATTGTCTCAAAGCAGCTTTACAGAACATAAGAAACATAGTACAAAAGTCTTAGATGTTAGACAAAATCATCCCTAGTGTGCAAGCCTGAGGCGATAACTAACTACCTTAGATGGTATGAGGAAGAAACCGTGTGAGGAGCCAGACTCAAAAGGGAACCTCTTCGTCATTTGGGTGACACTGGGTGTGATTATAAATTATTATAAACACCAGAGAGTATGACTATGAACAATGTACTTTCTACAGTCATATACAGTCAGATGGAGTCGTGTGATGTAGATACAGCACATGTAAAATGTTGTGTGTATTGAGTAGGAGGTTGTTGTTGTCCTCGAAGTCCACATAGGGTTGGCATTGTTGCTTCGAATACCCAAATCATTACAAAGCAGAATCCAAATGGAGCTGGTCCATCTCTGGATGCCTCAGGATCCTCGCAGGGTTGGCCTCTGCTCACTGAAGGTCTGCTGGAGCTGGCACAAACTCTAGAAGCCCTGGGATGGGTAGAAAAAGGGAAACAAGTGGAATGGAATTAGCGTAGCTGCTGTTCATAATATTAGCAAGCTGTGCATTTAATCAGATGTACTGGAGCATAAGGTTATAGTATGTATTATGTGTATGCCAGGCTAAAGAGATATGTCTTTAATCTATGTTTAAACTGGGAGACTGTGTCTGAGCCTTGAACACTGTCAGGAAGGCTATTCCAAAGTTTAGGAGCTAAATACAAACACGCTCTACTCCCTTTCGTAGACTTTGCTGTTCTGGGAACTACCAGAAGTCCGGAGTTTTGTGAACTCAAGGAGCGTGACGGATTGTAGCACGTTAGAAGACTGGTGTAATGACTGATATAATGCAGTCCATGGATTTCTCTCTTCCTTAATAGCACTTTTTGAAAGCTTAACCAGTTACAGTTCTGTGCAAACATCTTCGGCACATGTAAAGAAATGTTGTAAAGCAAAGATAAGGATAACTTAAACATTGTACATGAAATACTTTAAAGAGCAGTAATAAATGAAACAATATTTGGTGTGATAACTATAAAAAGGTTGTAGTCTCAGGTACATGCTTATAAGGAAATTAGGTTGTACTGAACACCTTGGAGAATCTGCCACAGTTCTGGAGACTTTGACTTGCTTGTGTTTTAGCAGCATGCTTTTGGTCTGAAAGGTTTACATATAGAGTGTCCAGTTTGGGAATGCTTTAGATAACATTGCCAAACATCCGGTGGCAAACTGATATACAGATAAAAATGTAATGTAACATTCAGGACACCTAATCAAATGACATTTGAAATGAAATATACACTTTACTTTAAAACGTAAAGCCAAATTATTTTGTGGCCCTCTACTGGCTAGCAACAGGACAGTTCTATCACTTGCCTTGTAAGTGAATGGAGCACAAGCCAAACATACGTTTTGATTTGCCTCTCCAAAAAATTAATCTTTGGGAATAGTGTTCTATTATTTCATCAGACCTTGGAATTTCCCACAATATTTTTCTGAGTTTAATAGGAGTTATTTGATGATAATTAAAATGATGTGGTTGATGTTTTAAAAAATACTTAAAAACAGCAAAATAGGAGTAAACAGTACCATTTTGTCCACTCATGGTGTACACTGATTTTGTTTGTATTATTGTATTGTTTGACTCTTAATATGCAACTTGTATTGATTTGTTTGTTTTATAAACATTATTAACATTATTAATGAATTGTTTTGATCAGCCTAGATGAAATGATGCAGAATTTTACAATAACAATTTAAGTATATTAATAATTTTTATATCATAATATATATTATGTTGGGTCTCAATATAGAAGGTATAAATATATTAATATGCTCAATGTGGAAGCATTTACTTTGATTTTCTGTTACCAAAAATAGTTTTAAATTCATTGTCAATTGATTATTATTACACAAACTTCTCTCTGTTTGGATTGACCGATTCCATAATTATTTACAGAAAAACATTTAAGGACTGTTTAAGAACTACAGTGGGTTTTTTTGTGTAGGAAAGCATATTATTTCACATTTACATTGATCAGGCATAACATTATGAGCACTGACACAGCATCTCCTCATCATGGCACCTGTTAGTGGGTGGGATATATTACGCAGCAAGTGAACATTTTGTCCTCAAAGTTGATGTGTTAGAAGCAGGAAAAATGGACAAGCATAAGGATTTGAGTGAGTTTGAAGGGCCAAATTGTGATGGCTAGACCACTGGATCAGAGCATCTCCAAAACTACAGCTGTTGTGGGGTGTTCCCGGTCTGCAGTGGTCAGTATCTATCAAAAGTGGTCCAAGGAAGGAACAGTGGTGGATCTATGACAGGGTCATGGGCAGCCAAGGCTCAATGATGCACGTGGGGAGTGAAGGCTGGCCCGTGTGATCCAATCCAACAGATGAGCTACTGTTTTACTGTACCAACACAATATTAGGCAGGTGGTCATAATGTTATGCCTGGTCGGTGTATATTTAGAAAAGATTAGTGTCTTATTTTCCAAAAGTGTTACATGTTCATCATATTAAATCTAAGTTAAGAAAGTGTAAATCTATTTTAGTCATCTGAACTGGTATGTTACAAATATAAACCCAATTAAATTTGACTACAAATTTTATACACATTCTGACTGCACATTCTGTTTACCTATCCAGAGGATTATTATTTGTCAAATGAACTTGGGTTAATCAATAACTTCAGGAAATACATTTAATTTTAAGTTAGTACAACTTGAAGATAGGTGACCACGAATAATGAAGCTAAATCTTTGTTTAAATTTAATTAAGCAATATCACACAAGCAGAAGTGTTGTTACACTGAATATCAGCACATCTGTGACTCAGTCATAGACACGAGTACTGCATGTAATCACAGACATGCTAATATTTCGTACAACAACACAGTTTGAAGTGTGATGTCACACATATTGCCAAATATTTTGTTTATTCTGGCTTCATTAATGAAAATAGCTCCTAAAGTATTATTCTCACAGCAGCTGAGTCCACAGTCCAAGCAATGCATTGACTGACTGACAGCCTGTAAGCATAGTAATGGCTTCAATGTAATAAACTGTTGTTGAACTGGAATTTTATGAAGCAAACACAGACAAGAAGAGTGATACAAAGAGTGAAATGTTGCAGTGCTGTTACACTAAATATCATCACTCTTAGAATGTCGCTTGTCCAATCAAATTAGTAGACCAGACCTAACTGTTGTATAATATGTTTTCATTCATAACCTGCACAGGCTCAGAAAATTCAGTCTCAAGACCATTGCTGACAGATTTCAATTATTCAAGGAAACAAATTTATTTAGGGATACAAATTGTAGGTAAGCAGTCATCACCTCCCTTGCTCTGCGTGGTGCCACACCGCATTTTGGGTGAAATGAAAAGTGGGGCAGGTTGGGTCAGTGTTCACCTCCCTCTATAGCATGTGACAAATTAGCTAATGAGTAATGACCCTTGCATTTCCACAAACTAATTAACCCAGCAGGTACTGAGACAAATTCTAATATTCATGTAATATAATCTCACATCTGTTTTGCACAGAAATGTCATCAGACTGCATTACCTAATCTCTGTCTTATACTCCTGAATCTCTCATACACACTTTGATTTGATCTGCTTGATCACGTCTATTCTATGATATTTGTTCTGATGGAAGTGGTGTCACCTAAGATCAAAATGCCCCTTGCTCACTACTTGAGGGGTCACTGAATGGTTGGATGAGTATGAAAATAATGGCTATTGCAATCACCAGATGTCAGCCCAGTTAAATACCTATGGGAAATTATTTGACTTCCTAGACAATACTATCACCAGCAACTGACCAACAGGGATCTGTCCATCTGTGTGTAATATTTTTTCAAAAAAAAAAAAAAAACAACCCAGAAGACTACCTACCAAATAAAATCAGATAAACATTAGTCCAGAATGCTGGTGCCATAAAGTTTTCTAAAAGCATTCATTCATAATCATAACCATACATTTTTTTAGATATCGGCCTGAATGTTTGTTTATTTTGTATATTGTGTATATCAAGAGTTATTCAAGCAGGAATTTTAAAGAATTGTTAAGAATTACATTTGTGAGTTTTTGAGCTAATATCCTTACTAAAAAAATCTCTATTATATTGCATTTGAATGCATGTCACTGTAACAGCAGACACGTTAAAAATTCTATGGCAAGTAAAACTGAGCATTTAATATTTTTAAACATTATACTAATGCCATGTAAAAAAAAAAAATAAAATTTCCACAAACTACAGAAATATATAATAACAGAATATATAGCTCAAAGTTAATCTACATTTTAGGTTTAGATAGGTTTCAAGTTTAACGATACACTCTGTTTATCTCTTTATTTTATATTCTGTATTTGATCTCTATATTTGTATTAATAGGTAAGAGGTTTTCTGGTTATTATTATTTTACGTCAACGTTGGAATTATTTACAATACTCTGTTCCATTTTTGACGCATCTAAACGCAATTTTCTATTTTATTCATTCATAGACATGTAAGAAAAAAATGTGTTTTATTTGTTACAACCGTTGATAAATTCTGATTGAATTTTCAAAAATTACCAGCTTTTAGTATCATCTCATTTTATAAGCCATTACTCGACATTATCTATTAAACATTTTAAACGCCTTAAACACTACAAATAGACTGAGACCCAACTCTATTCATATCCTGCAGGTATTGAACGATTTTGTAAATTAAAATATTTTAAAAATATTAAAATAGACAATGTATTTGTGGCTAATTATTGCCTCGTGGGGACAAATTACAAAATAGCCTTGGCGTTCACGAGATGACATTCAAAATTATTTTATTTGACATTACATTTAATCGATATAAATATGTTCAGGAAAGCATATAACAATTAAGAAATGTAAGAAATCTGTATTGGTAGTACGTACAGACAAACTTAGAACATAGCACAAATTAGAGCAATTTAAGAATGCTTTGCCTACACAAAACATCCCGTAGAACAGTATAGCCTAAATCATCTTTTTAAAATAAATCATAAATAGAATAAATGATCAGTTGTCCCCTTATCGGATACAGCCGTCCACACATGCATTCGACGTTTATTCTTATTTTTTCCTCTTTTTACATCACTTGCCATTTATTCTCCTGCTTAGGTACTGTACAAAACAAAACAACAAACAAACAAACAAAACATAAAAACTGTGGTCCGTAATATGCAAGTATTTTTTTAGTAAATAAAAACTCACAAGGCAGGTAGCGTCCCGTGTATTGCAAATATGCGCGTTACATTCTGTCAGTTATGTGCAGTGTGTTTGGTGTAAATGCCTCAAATAATAGGCCTGAATAAATAAATAAATGACAGAGATAGATAGATAAATTAACATCCGGGTCCGTTTGCTTTAGGTTTTTGTAGGTCAGAAATAT
Organism: Hemibagrus wyckioides; assembly: GCF_019097595.1. Taxonomy (NCBI): domain Eukaryota; kingdom Metazoa; phylum Chordata; class Actinopteri; order Siluriformes; family Bagridae; genus Hemibagrus; species Hemibagrus wyckioides. The sequence continues at coordinate 9,814,106 of NC_080727.1, forward strand.
GAATAAAATGTGGTGTAAAAGAAGACGAACCAACAAAAGAATATTCGGAACCCACGCGCCATTAAGTAAAACTCATGGAGACTGTGTGCTCGAGCGCTTTGCGGCGCAGGGATGCAATACTCGTACCGCGCCACACGTCACTATCTGTCGATGACGAGTTGCAGAGTTGTGTGGAGGCACTCGCGCCAGTCGGGCCCGCGAGTGAAGCGGGAACCATGCCCGGAAACGTGGGCTGGTATAGGTGATGCGACTGCAGGGCCGAGCCGTTGGACGCCATGTTGGACAGACCCATGGAACCAGGCGCCGCCGGACCTGCGCCTCCCAAGCTGCACTGCGACAGTGACTGCGCCATTGCGGGCTGACGGCCGAGCGCCGGCGGAAGTTGAAGCTGAGAGACACTATGCATCCCGGCTGCAGCCCAGCGTGTGTCGTTTGCGTGAAACGAGCATAGACTGTCGTTAATTGATGCCGAAGGAAACTGCGGTAAACCGTGATGAGTAGGAAGTAACGTGCCGGGCGCGCGGAACACGTTCGTGGTCTTCTTGCGCTTCTTCCACTTGGCGCGTCGGTTCTGGAACCAAACCTACGACAAACCAAAGCGCACACTTGATAATGCTGCAAAGCATAACGGTGTCTCACAAATGCACACCTTTTGGAAGCAAATGCAAATATTTATATGCAAAAACTCATAAACAAGGAGCTTTTCTTGCGTCCTCGATAATATAATATCGAGCTTTTCTATTGCGTCGCATCGTCAGTTTTAAGTTTATATTTTTCTTAACCGTTTGTATTTCTTAAGCGTTTTTAGATGATTGTGTGCTTTTTTGTAAGCACTATATAAAATGACCATATAAACAGAATCATTGTTGTCTGTTAGCTCCGCTTTTATTACTTTACACAAAATATTACATGCAAAACAGAATAAAACATGACAATTAAAAATACTGAATAAATCCCAAGACAAAACCAAATTAATAAATACACATAGCCTAGGCCTACACCGAAAGCTATTGAGTACGGAATACAAAGGTGGAATAAATAAAAAATAAAGCAAAATCGTTTGGAATACATATTACTTATTAATTTTTTGGTTAATCATCCATATAAAGCTGTTAGTCAAATACTGTTCATCTTCTTACTTATCACACACACACACACACACTTCTATTTTAAACAGAAATGTATTATTTTATTTTATTATTTATTTTAGTATTAATATAAGTAAAAAACAGGAATAATTGCAAATAAAAAAGGTAATAGTGGCACGATGCTTCACACAGCGAATCTCTTTTTTCTCCGGCAGGCGTCAATTCAATGCACAATTCAACAATTTCCACCTATATCTATGTAAATTATTGTTTTTGAGCTCATTAAATCATTCTCAAAATTGTTAAACACCTATCAGCCTGAATGTCCTTTAAGTGTCCCTGTTTAAAGTGGATATTTCATAACAACCTACTATGTAAATGACAGAATCCTGAAATTCAGACATTTAGATGAACATCTCTGAAACATTGTACGCTTTTTTGTCTAGGCACTTTTCACTATGTAAAGTCAAACTGAAATTAACGTTACTTAGCGCTATCCATTATGCACCCCCTACCACCAAGGCCATTAATTAATGTCTCGTGTGTCTAAAAGCACTATCATGGACTGTTTATGGTCTTGCTCTGTATTTATTTCCCAGCCGCATGAGGTTTATAGAGATCTCATTCACGAGTTGCGCACAGTGATTAATGGGAAGCTAATGGTTTGGAAAAAGAGAAAATTACAAATTACACTCACAGTCTCCGCCCGTTTAAGAGATTAAAATAGCGTGGGTGTAAGGATAAAAATAGGGTATCTTGTTAGAATGACACAAGTGCTGTTACCCGTTAAATCCGCCCTGAGACGAAAAAAAAACACATAAAGCCAAATCACATCCTCTCCGCCATATCTGAAACGTGACAGACTTATTTCCAGCTTGAGAAAGCTGCTGAAGCGGTATTTATTGAGGGACTATATTATTAAGATGACAGTGCGCGTAATCGTTTTTGCAAATTGCTTTCTCTTGGGTTAAAAATGGTCTTACGTTTAACACGTTTTAGTGGTTTGGTTCAGACAGGCTAGAAACTTGCACCTCGCCCGTAAACATTAGTAATTTTGCAAACGACTGGGGCGTGAATATTTTAATGAGTATGCAGTAGTGAGGCTCAGTATAACTAAAGCAAAAATCGCATTCCTGCGCAAGGGCTCTGCTAATTAGGAAGGTCATTATTGGACGTTTGAATAGTTTCAGGTTCAGATTAATAAGCAAAATAGACTAATAAATAATACTGGAATAGGTGGATGATTTGGATTTTATAGCATCACAAGCTCGAAATGTTAGATTGTGAGGTTAACGAGAAGGAATTAAAGCCGTACTCCTGATATCGATTAATAAAGCTATGTGCTCTAGTGATTTAGAACACCTTAAATGTGGTTTAAGGAACGAATTACAAAATACGAATCCCATTTTGCTTTAAATAGCTGGATTAATAAATCAACGACATATACGATATATCACAAACCTTTATCTTGAATAATGTTTTACTTCAATGCAATTCGTGACTGATACACAATACAACCAAACACACGCAGCATGTCATATGCAATTATATAACATTAAAACTAGTATTTATTACTTTATATATCTTTAATGATATATTCCCCAAACAAACATGAAAAAAATAACGACGCGTCCAAGACGCCATTGTAGTCAATGCAAAATCTCAGAATATATACTGGATTGAATTGAAACACGAATTAGAGTTTTTTTCCTGCGCGAATTAGCGTTAAATATTTCCTTTACGCTCTTTTCCATGTTTTTGAATCCGGTGACTCTGCTTATATAGCAGCTCTCCGTTATAGACCTCTCACAGACCTTAACAGTTCTTTTACTATTTCTACTGCTTCTCTACACTATATGGTCGATTGGTAACTCGACGAATTGTTGACAAAAAGGAAGGTGGGAAGGAAGACCCGAAACTAACTTTGGTTTGGTTTAGTTTGGTTGTTTCAGTTGTATTTGATTGTGAAAATATATTGATTATATTATTATATTTTAACCTCTTATCTGTCATATAATAATTAAAAAAAGCTGCTGCTGCAGCAATAACAAAAACAACAACAGCAGCAATAATAATAATAATAATAATAATAATAATAATAATTGTTGTTGTTAATAGCTATTGTGATTACTTCCAAATTTAAGCTAGCATATGTTATACACATTTCTAAACTGACTGACCTGCACGCGTGATTCCGTCAGGCCTATGCGCAGCGCGAGCTCCTCCCGCATGAAGATGTCAGGATAGTGGGTTTTGGCGAAGCTGCGCTCCAACTCGTTGAGTTGCGCAGGCGTAAAACGGGTCCGGTGGCGTTTCTGTTTCTGCGTTTGCTGACTGACGGATTGCGCCGAGTTTTGGTTTTGTTGCTGCTGCTGTTTGTCTTGCTCTTTGCCGTTAGGAGGATTGGATCCAACGTTGCCGAGCTCGTCTCCGGGAAGATGGGTAGTGCCTTCTAGGGTTTCCGGGTTTGGGCCAAGTTCTCCGGTATGTCCGGGCTCAGACACCACGCCACCGACTCCAAGTCTGCACTTCAGTGCCTCTCTGTGTCCCAGGAGCTCCGCCGCGGCATCCTTCATCCCTACAACACACACACACACACATGCGCGAGCGCGCGCGCACACACACACACGTCAAAACACAGCCTGTTTAGCGGATAGAACGATCGCCTACAATCATATTAAAAATCCTCACAATTTACGCACAGAAGTGAACTATTTTGCAGTGTGTCGAAAGCATCACCCTTGTCGTAACGCTGTAACAAGAATAACACAGGAGGAGTGCACACACCCCTCAATTACGTATGCTAAAAGTGTCTAATTCCATTCGGTGGCATCAATATATTTAAATTACATCGTAATCTAATAATGATGATTACCGTATCTTCAAGTAAATTAGATCACTTTCAATTGTATTAGAATCAAACAAGGAACAAATTGTCAGTTTGCACTGCTTAGTTTAAGAAGAGAGGATGATGGAGAGAGCGAGGTTGAGAGCAAAGCTTCTCTAAGCTAACAGTACACATGCCGCGCGGAGTTTTTCGGTCAGTTACTCACCGAGCCGAGCGTCCAGCAGGTCGACGTGCGAGAGCATCATGCGCCGCTCCAGGGTGATGTTTTATTTTCCTCTAAAAAAAACACTCTGTGATTTTAACCTATTTAATATATGTATATATATATTGGGGTTTTAAAAAGGAGGTCCCCTGTATTATAATGCCCTTTAGAGGAACGGGGAGGTGCTTAATAGTTGGATAGCCCCGTAAGCGGCTTCAAATGGGAACCAATCAGCTTTTGAAGCCGGCCGATGTCAGCCACTCACATGCATTCATTTCTCCTCATTTCTCACCGAAGGTTATTATTATGTTTTTAGCCGAACTTCCAAATTCCAGACCGATTTGGTGTTACGGCAAAACGTCAACTTCTTTTAAAACACCTATCCACTCACTTATTGTCCAGCTGACAATAAGAGTAAATAAACTTCCTCTTACTCTTACATGATCCGTTTGATCACAGTATTATTATTATTATTATTATTATTATTATTATTATTATTATTATTGTAGCTGTTGTTGTTGATAACAACAACAACAACAACAACAACAATAATAATAATAATAATAATAATAATAATAATAATAATAATAATAGGGAAATGCTAATGATAATAATGATGATAATAACATACCGCGCTCTCCTAGTCAGTTGATTATAGTTACGGAATGTCCGACTTGTGCTTTTAGACACTACTGGAACTTGTTGCAATGAAGTAATGAAGTCATTTTCAAGACTTTTGGGCCTTTATGTAATTAGTGCACCATTTACTAATTATACTAATGCACTGCAATATCAGACGAGTTCAGTATAAATTAAAAGAAAGGAGAAGTATACGTGAAATACCCTGAAACAGAAACATACTATTTGATTTTTGCTTGTTATGTAAATGAACCCGGAATTACAGTTATCCCTTTCATCCAAAGCGTCTTTGCGCATCCGTTAGCGCAAAGCCTGGAGCCTGAAATATTGTAAGTAGAAAAAGGGTACAAAAAAACCCCAAAACATCAGTCTACTTAAAAAGCAGATAGGAGCCGAGAGCTGCTTGGTGAATTATGCTTCTTAATGCGGCACAATGGAGGATCCCAGCGAGAATACTCTCCCAGTTTGTCATGACACAGACACAGACACACACACACACACACACAGAAAAAAACAACATGCGAGAAATGGTGGAGAAACAGGATCCGGTGCATTTATAAAGCAAACTGTCAGCGAAGCGGCACAGACTCGTGTGAGGGAAGAGTTGTGGGTATGTTTTTGTTTTCTCTCCTGCATTTTGACGAGGAAAAAAACAACAACAACAACAACATTATTGTGTTGAGCACTCAGTGGAGGCTACGAGACATAAATACAGAGTCAGAAGCATGGCGCTGCTAAAAGCGTAATAAAGCGAAAGCCAGGCTTTATGCATATGTTAGCATGATAGTCTGAAAGAATTTTATGTGTTAAAAAGGAATAAAAAAATTGTGTTGAGTGATTTTAAATCATCGCATTATTGAAGTGCTTGCCCCAAATCGTCGCTTGATTGATGGTGTACTTGGATTTTACGACTTTTCAATAGTTCTCGCCTCTTTCTATTTTTTTTTTTTTATAGCTGTACAAAGTGAATTGCTCTCAGCGTGGGTCATAATTATCCGGTTAAAACGCGACGACAGACGCTTAACGACGCTTTCACAGAAACCGAGAAGCGCTTGCAAAGAGATATTACTCGGAGGACAGAACGATAAATCAGAAACAAACTGCGTCCGACCCTCGTGTTAAATTTGCCAGTCTTTGCACCCGTTTCTTTTGGTATCTTTATTCAGCAGTAAAGGATTTTCCGTAGCGGTTCAAGTGATTTTTCCTTAATAAATAGGGTTTAAATGGTTGCGCACAGCCGGGAGCAAGCACACAACAACATTGCTGCGAATACATTGGCTGCCTCTAATGCAATTCATTCTGTGTGTTTACTTCGTGCAAAATTGTACATATTGGATTTCTGCACACCATGCCAGAACCTGAAAGCTGCACGGAGATTACTGGCTTTCTTTGTGAAGCGCGAAGAAAAAGAAAAATGTTTCATTTAAATGTATTGTGAGGGGAAAAAACAACGTTTTATCGCTTTATACGTAATGAGAAAGAGAGAAAGAGAAGGGTGCACGGATTAGGCTCGTGCAGCCAAGGTGAGAAGACAAAACTTATAAATAAGAGAGATAGTATCTAGTAACAATAGCTATAATAATAATAATAATAATAATAATAATAATAATAATAATAATAATAATAATAATAGCATATATGTTTCATTTATCTATATAGTTAATTAAAACGAGACAATAGGTTAATAATACGTAGTTCATCCTCATTAATGTAGAATATTGCCATAAAATTGGTCAAATTCACACTGTAATAAAAGGGGTATAAGGCTATCACCTACAAGTTCTGTAATAATAATAAAAAATAAAAATAAAATAATAAAATAATAGTAATAATAATAATAATAATAATAATAATAATAATTATTATTATTATATCAACGCTTGTTAACGATTTAAGTATAAAAACTGCACATAAATTGTATTGCTCTGTGTGTGTGTGTGTGTGTGTGAGAAGTGTAATTGGTAGTGAATCAGAGCTGAGTCACACTTCTCCTCGCACAAGAGCACATCAATCACGCACAGCCGATAAATAAAAATAGACGAAAAAAAACACACACAAACAAATTCGTGGAATGCAAGTCAATGCAGCGCATCTGGGCGGAAAGTAGACATTTTCACGCACCCTAGAGATGAGGAGTGACTTTTAATAAAGCCACGCAACTAAAACACTGCACGCACTTCGGAGCTGAGAGAATTTCCGTCTTGCCGGAGCCGGGAAAGTAATTAGGGAGTTGTTGCACCGTAAATTAGAAAAAAACTTTTTTGTTTATGTATATATGCACGCATGTATGTATGTATGTATGTATGTATGCATGCATGCATGACACCCTTTTTTATTCCGCCAAGCGTAAGTAATTTGCCAGGCACTCAATTAGAGAATTTCTAAAGAGCAAATCGATCGTGCCCCTGCAGAAACGTCAGTTTAACAAATTAGATTCGCGCGCTCGTGCAGGGGGATTGGGTGGTGCGCGTGTCTGTGTGTGTGCTTAGCTCGTGGGGGGAAAAGAAAGAGGAGGATGCAGGTAGCGCATGCTCATGCTTCAATTAGGAGCGCTGCCCTCGGAACGGGGCCTCGATTAGACCGTGATTCGGCCCAAAGCAATATAATTATGACTCCAAATAAAATAATCAGCATTTGAAGAGCTATTTCCTTAACGAGACGCAGGGGCCGGGTGTCACGAAGCAGCGGCGGCTCATTAGCGCTGTAATGAGCCTGTGGGGGTGGAAGGGGGCTTGATAAATTATCGAAATCGGGATAGTGAAGACTGAGCCAAAACCGAATGAATCTGCTCCACAATCTGCAGTCTAACAATCAATTGGACCTCGTATCACACGCGACGAGCCATAAAGTTACATTTGTAGAAAGGAATTTACGGCTGAATTGATAAATTAATCAATGATGTAAATCGTTGGAGATTAATTTCATTAGGATCACCAGCTATTGGACACTCCGCTGAAAAGACTTCTGGTTTATTTGCCGTCCCTTACAGGCCTAATGGAGAAAACTAGGTACTTTGACCTTACAGTTACACTATTAAGACAAGGAAAATATTACATAATAAATTAGAAAGGGCAGAAAGTGAGCAGCTTTATTTTTCATACCTTGTACTAGTAAATAAATCTAATGGTCATAATTTCAAGGGTTTAAAGAAAAAAAAATGCACTGCAGGTCAGTCATCTCTTTCTCCCTCTCTTTCTCATTTCCCTATAATAATAATAATCTACTATTATTTTTCTTGTAAGGAAAAAAACATGGATGCATTAACATTCATCCACATCACCCAGGTTTTAAAATGCATTAAAATGTTTAAGACTTATGATAAAAAGTTTATTTCGCAATTCATTTCAGTTGCCACATTTGGCCATGGATTTCCTGAACTCCAGATAGGCCTAAGTAACTATGTGATTCACAGCAATTGTACATATTGTGTGATAATCACATATTGCAAGACTAAACAATGGGCTATGTCAGTATGATACTGATGCTGAGTTTATTTTGAAGCATGTAATGTTGGTCTGATTAACTATATTAGCAGCATACCAAAAATGTAACGTATCCAGCTATAGCAGTAAAAACAAAATTAAATGCTGAAAGTCTCTCAACCACATTTTAGCACAGAAGCATACAAACCAAAATGTATTATTATTATTATTATTATTATTATTATTACACATGACAAAACAGTGGGCCAGCCATCAGGTTTCAAACCAGTAGGCTCAACAATGCAATTAATTGCTGCATTAGTGCCTTCTGTGTTCACCAGTCTCAGCAGAACCAGGAACAGGTTTGAGCTCATATGAGTGAGACAATCACTTTTAAATCAACAGGTTTTGTTTTGTGACCATGTTTTTCAAATCACGCTTTAAGTTTTACAACCTTCAAGGTTAGTCAAATCTATGGCTCTTGTTATTGGAAAGTTGCCCCCTCCTCTGCTGGTCCCACAGGAACATTAAAGTCCAAATGTTAACTTTCAATTAAAAAATGTTATATTTAATTAACGATCATATTCATTAATCATTAAATACCATAACATTTCAAGAGCTTGCATGCAGTTGTACCTCAAAAAAAAAACCCCAGAGATTTATGTAAGAATAAATAAATAAATAAATAAATAAATAAACCACACTGATTCATTTGCCTCAGTTAAAGTTAATCAGACAATTAGTAAATGAATAAAAGAACCCAGTGGAAGATGTAATCATGTTCGAATGTTGTTCCTCTCAATACCTGTTTTTCACATCAGTTTTTCTTTGCCAGTGTACACAGAATCAGTAGATAGAAGATACACAAGGATTACAGTCTACTTTATCAGCTATACTGAATACGAATTCATTCTCTTCTGAAGTAAGGTGAGTAATTTTAGCTGTCCATATCAATTTCCAAAATGTGGATGTTTTTTTCCCCTGGCTTTTGATTAAAGAAACCTGGCTCATAGTTACTCAGTTTTTTATTGGTACAGTGACTGTTGGCATTGCAAATTTGTTTTTAAAAATAAGGTTTATAATTATGTCATCAAGCTAATCAGACATAAGGCTCTGTCAGTTACTAAACAAAAGTCGTTCAACATTATAAATGTCGTTCCCATTACTTTTGATATGGATTTATTTTTAATTCATGTCCGAGGTTTATGTGCTGTAAATATAAGGAAAAGTGTCGTGGTTCACACCCTGCTGTTGATTTGTTCTGAATGTATTGAACAGCTATTATACAGAGTTGTCGAACTCTTTAGGAACATTTTACATCATAGGTGCATTTTCATAACTCGTCCAGTCTCACTGACATCAAGACCCACTTGTACTAAAATACAAAACAAACCTTTAGTAAAGCTTACAAACAAAACTTTTCCCTCTGTCACTGTCTTTCCTTATTTAGTATTAAATACCACTTTTTCCACCTACCTGTAATCTCTTAATCAGCTCTGTTTGCTTTACCAAACTTACAGTTAGAATATGTCCATTACAGAAACTTTTAAATATGCAGGCAATAAAGTATAGGATATTTTACCATCTATTATGTTATATTTTATATATTGAGCCCACAGGGTTCTCCATGCACCATGCAGTCAGGACGAAAAACCTCTCAGGGAAAGCAAAGTAGGTGTGTATGTTTTATGATCAACAACTCTGGTGTGATCAGAAAAATGTACACTCTGAAGGAACTGTATGGGAACATAAGCAAGTAAAGCAACTGCGCACTCTGAAGCCATGTTCATTATTATTGCTGAGGATTTCTACAAAGCTTACCTAGGAAAAATAATTCCACATGCAACATACCGAAGGATGGGGTTTTAGAGTACTGCTACTGCTACACTACTAATGCAGTGTTGGATAGACCAGTCAGATTCTATGCAAAATGATTGTTTTGATCATGTGGACAGGAAGACTTTTCAGTCTGGCTCCAATGGTGACATCAAGATACAGAAACATTTTTCATCAGGAAGCACACAGAAGCCAATCAAACCTACCTAAACTAGAAGCTGTGGTTTAACAATAACTTTAGTGTGGCCCAAAACAATTCAGAATTCATCATCGTGGCCTCCAGGTTTGACTTTAAACACTGAGCTCTGGGCCTGAAGAGCATCTTATTCAGCTGTATCTTGAACATCCTGTCATGCAGAAGCCAGGTGGTCAGAATTTGCAGCAACATCTCTTTGCTGACCTACACTTCAGCCTTGAGCCCTGTCCTCAGCCCTCTCCTGTACTTCATGTACACCAATGACTGTCAAATATGACAGAATGATGGTAGGTCAGATCAACAGTGATGAGACAGCTGACAGACAAGAGGTGCCCTGGGTGCCAGAAAAATCATCTCATGCTTAACATCAACAAGACCAGTGAGCTTGTAATGGACCATCACCATCTATGGGATACCAGTGGAACAAGTCTTCATCTACAGTTTCTCCTTTGTTCATATCACTGAAGACCTCACATGAGCCACTCACACTGAGGCAATGGAGAAGAAAGTTCACCATTAACTTTTCTTTCACTGATGCCTGAGGACATTTGGCATGCATGCCTCAACATCCTCAAATCATTCTACACCTGCACCATTGAGAACATCATGCCTAGCTGCATCACCCTACAGTATGGGAAGAGCACTTAACACCACAACCACAAAGTTCTGCAGCTAGTGGTGCAGACAGACCAGCACATCATCAGAGGAGAGGTTCCTTCGCTCCAGCATATCTGAGAGGAAAGCACAAAGGATTTTCAGAGACCACCATAACCATGGACTGCTCTCACTGCTACCATCAGGCAAATAGTAGCACAGTATCTGATCCTACAGGCTGAAGGCCAACTGATTGTTGAACTGTAACTAATGACACCACCACAAGCACAGCACACTATACCTTCCATACACTACACGTTATCATGTACATTTTTACTGGCCTCTCACTGACAGATGGTGTAATATCAGACTCTATCAGAGCTAATGGAAGCAGAGTCCATGGGCAGAAGTTTAATAATAAATCCACAAGCAGACAATCCAAATGATAACCAGTTCAACAATAACCACAGTTCATTAAACCAGGAAGACAATCTACTTGGCAAACAAATCCAAAACACAATACAAGAAATCAGTAGAACAATATACAGAAGCTAGGTCAAACACTGAGGCAAAGAAAACTAAGAACACAGCATGGTACACAGGAAAACACTATTAATACTTCACATCAAGTACTAGAATGTGTATGATCTATACAGGCTTAACCCGGAAATGACTGGGTAATCCGAAAATGCTAGAATTCGGGTGAGGGTTCCCTCTGGTGGTCTGGTGGTGGAACTGAAGATGTTACAGTACTACAATGTGCCTCATGCGCTGATCAGCACAGGCATACCTTCCAGTAATGTTGACCATGCTATCCTCACTATTCTGCACTTCACTGACTGTTCCATTTGCACTACTGAATTTACACATTTCACTTACACATTGTGTAACACTATTGTAGATAAACATGTACTATGTATTGAGTCCTACATGTATACTGTGTGTATGTCATCATGTTGTATATTGTAGATTCTCTGATTGTAGATGTGTAGATATTGTAGATGTGTTTTTGTGTATACTGCACAGCTACAGACAATGCACTGAGGATTTCCACCACCTGTGGTTACGATGAAGTGACAAAGTGATTTGATTTGATTTGTATCTTACAATTGTGTACAGCCAGGTTTTTTAACACGTGACATTTTGTTCATGCACAGTGAGTTAATGCATGCAATGTATGGTAGATCTTCATTCCTAAAACTACATTTGACAAGCATCAACTCTATTCATTCATCTGACCTCAGAGTCAAATTTCCCGTGTGACCTCATAGAGTACTTGCCACTTTGCAAGAACAGAGAGCTTGGTGCAGGGGTACCTTGCAAATTCTCATGTTGTAGATGACTAAAGGTGCTTTGTTCTTAGGTCCAGAGTATTTTGCTGTTTGAAGCGTCCTCATCTCAGTTTTCCATAATGACATCTACGAGACCCAGGAAAATCCCATGGAGGCTTGAGACCTTTTATTCTTCATAAAACAAGCTGTGTATAAATGAGATAAATGTAAGTCACTCTGGATGAGGGTGTCTTCAAATGCTTTAAATGTAAAATCGGTTTTATCCCTAATCATTTGTACAGTTTGTGAAGAGAGCATGACATAAAGGATGTAGAGAAAGGGATGATCAGGGATGAGAAAGGGCTGACCAGGGACTGCTGCTAAATGATCCTTTTCCAGGTTCATCCAGGTAGGTGGGCCAGTGGCACCGGACCCACTCTGTCATTCCTGTTGGGAGTTGAGTCCTGAATTGCTCCAGTACCACCAGCTCTGTGATCTGTTCTACATCCTGCTTCTCTGCCAGCACTTGAATTGTTAGTGATGCTCTTCAGATGTTCAGTCAAGGCTCTGCAGCATCACCCACTTGATGCGGAATACTGCAGATGTGTCTGTGGAGGCAGCTGCTGGGTACCAAGTTGGCTTCCCCTGAAATCAAGGGTGTAGAGGGACTCATATAGCCCTTTCCTTCTCCAGCTATTCCCACTCAGCTGGTGTATGCTCAGAAAGTTTTAAGAAGGCCTCTGGATCATCTGTGGAGGCCATCTTGATGAGTGTGCATATACAGGACAAGAGGTTCAGTTAATATTCACATCAAACATCTGCATGGGGGAAAAAGTGTGATCTCTATGACTTTAACGGTTGGCACGGATGTTGGTACAAGATGGGCTGGTTTGAGTATATCAGAAACTGCTTACCTTCTGGGATTAGTTTTTACACACACACAATTGTCTCTAATGTTTAAACATGATGGTTGCTGGTTCAATCTGCCTCCTCTCCATACCCAACTGAAAATCAACCATGCCCCCACTGCCACAACAATTTAATTATATTTCTGAATGTTCGTTCACTGTTGGAAAATAAAAACCTTGAAAGCTAAGGTTATTTGTTTGTTTACAGAGGTTGCTGAGGACAAAACTGTTATTTATGGCCTGTATGATTTTGATAACTGTATATGGTTTATATAGTCTTTTATTTAGCTGATGTAAAATCATATATAGCTGATGTGAAATCATATAGCAAAAGTACAGTACTATGCAGACAGTGATTTGACAATTAACATGAAAACCAATCAAAAATAGTCCCTCAATGGTATGAGAGCACTTCTTACCATATCAGTGTGGACAACAAAGATGCTCTGTTCTACAAAGTCTGGTCCGAAGCCATAGATCAATAAACTTTAAGCGATATAATAAACAGTCTATCTATCTTTGATCAACAGAAACACAATGGGCATTGTAGCCAGAATTAGAGTTAAAATACCTGGTTTGTGGTGCCTCTTTTTTGGCCACCATAGATCACAGAGGTGCCATTTGAAAGCTAATGAATAGCAATTTCTAGCAGTTATAATTTGCCAGGCTTATCTGGTTCTCTGTCTCCCTCTCTTTAACAATATGTCTGAAGTCTGAAAAAAGGTTATGGGATACCTTGGAAAGAAATTCACATTCAGATCAGTGATGGATTACTACTCAGAATGTTGGGGGTTCAGGCCCCAGTACCACCAAGCTGTTACTGTTGCCTTAAACACCACTTCATACACCAAGTATTCCCCATATATATCTTTTGGTAAGTCAATTAGAATTTCTATTTTGTTCAGATAAGTGTTATAAGATGGCGCTGGTGAGGATGTGACCTCTTTAACCATCTTTTCTTTGCATCATGGACATCATCACATATGATAGAAATACTCTTATTTCTACTGGTCTACAATTCACTCACGTACCACAAATTCTAACCCTGGACTTGAGTGAAATCCTGAGGAGCAACAAAGGATGCGACCAGAATGAAGGCCATGAGCGAAACGAGCCGGCATCAGGAACACGCTGAGTGAACCCAACAGTACCCGACCATGCCAACCAACCGGCCGAGTTCTTCTCGGTTTTCCGCATGGACAGAATAATGGAGTCTGGGAAGCCAAGGGGTGATGGCAAACATCAGCTGGTACAACAGCATGAGCACTGTACCTCTTTCATGCTCCTGTTCACCCAGCTCCGGATCACCATTTCTACCTTACTCAGGAATTTAGTTTGGCCATCGTCAATGGCATTTACATTTCACCTCAGGCAGACCGGGGCACTGCTTTATGAGAGATACATGAGCTCCTCACTCTGTATTAAACACAGCATTATGACGCTGCGCTCACTGTGCCGGGTGACTTTAACAGTGCTGACCACAAACATTTTGTGACAAACTTGTACCAGCATATTACCTGCCCCACTCAGTATATAAGTTATAAAGCACAATCATGTCCACAGTTGGGGAAATTAGACAATGCTACTATCTTCCTCATGCCTAGACATAAACACAGGCTGAACCAGGAAGCTCCAGTTCAGACAGAGTTCATGTGCTGGTCAGACCAATTTGTGACCAATCTGCAGGATGCTCTGGATGGCACAGACTGGGACATGTTCAGGTGTTACCTGAGGAAGGCATTCAGGAGAGTGAATACCAGGAAGATAAGGGACCAGACAGCATCCCTGAACGGTTCCTGAGAGCATGTGCATCGCATCAGCGTTCACCGAGATATTCAACCTCTCCCTGGAACAGTCTATAATTTCCATGTGCTTTAAACAGTCCACTTTTGTTCCTGTCCTGAAGAAACCCCAGCCCGCCTGCCTCAATGACTACTGTCCAGTAGCCCTGACCTCTGTAGTGATGAAGTGCTTTGCAAAGACAGGACAGAGATGTCATCACATTTTCACTACCTGACACCCTGGACCCACTACAGTTTGACATCCTGGGCCCTCTACAGTACTGTCCCAACCTCCCTACCAAGGATGCCATTGCACACCTCCACTACACAGCCCTGAGCCACCTGGACAGCAGAAAGGGTAATAATGTTAAAATGCTGTTTATAGACTACAGTTCAGCATTCAAGAGTGTGATTCCCTTCATACTCACCTCTAAGTTGGAGGTCCTGGGACCTCAAATCGTGTGTTGATGGATCCCTAACTTCCTGATGAACAGACCACAAACAGTATGGGTGGGCAAACATATCTCATCCTTCTTCTCCTTCAGCACTGGACCCCTCGGGGTTGTGGTCTGAGCCCCCAGTGCTGTACTCACTGTACACACATGACTGCATGGCCACTTTTAACACCACCACCATCATCAAGATTGCTGATGACACAGTTGTGGTGGGCCTGATCTCTGACAAAAACATGATGGTCTATTTAGAGGAGATTAAAAACCTGGAGGCTTGGTGACAGAAGAACAATCTCCTTCTGAACGTCTGCAAGGCAAAGGAGTTGAAAGTGAACTTCAGCAGAAAGCTGGAGAGGACCTACCAGCCACTCAGTACAGCAAGCAGTGCTGGACTAAGGGTAGTGAAAGATCTGTCATCCTAACAATAGACTGGAGCATTATCTTTATTTTGTTCAGGGAAGCACTTCTGCACCTTGCAGGCAAATACAGAGAAAATGAGGAGGAGCTTCTTCCCGCCAGACATTCGGGCCCTCAGCCAAGAGAACACCTAGAGCCTGGACTTTTTCTGGACCTGGAAATGGCAGAAACCAGTTAGAACCAGGTAAACCTATCTACTGTCCGGACAAGTCTGGGCAGTAGTGTTCTTCATAGAAGAATTTGTGGCCAAAACACCATACCATCGACATGGAAACAAGGCTGAGTGACTCAACTATGCACAAAAACATAGGCACTGGGGTGCAGAAAACTGGCAGCAGGTGCTCTGGACTGATAAGACAAAACTTGAAATAAATGGCTGTAGTAGGAGGCAGGTTGTTTACCAAAGGGTTGGAGAGTGGTACAACAATGAATGTCTTCCACCAAGTGTGGTGGAGGTTCCTTGCAGGTATGTGGCTGAATTCCTGCAAATAGAGTTGGAGATTTGATCAGGAGTAATGGTGTCGTCAATGCTAAGAAATACACACAGATACTTATCCGTCATGCAGTACCATCAGGGAGGTGTCTGATTGGCCCCAAATTTGTCTGATCGTTGTAAAATTTGAACGTGAATTTAAATTAAGATATTGCTAAATAAAGACAGAATTATGTTCTTCAAATGATATCAGAATTCCAGTTGATCTGTGGTTATAAAAGGACCTACCTTTAGGGACAACAAAGGAACTGTTGAAGGAGTTGGAGGCATCAGGTAGCAAGTATGTACATCCACCATTTAAAGTGTATTTACACTGCCATGGCCTGACAGCAGTCACACAAGAAATAAAAGCCCTAGTCCAAGACAGCATGAAAAGCCAAGTAATCACCAGCTGTTTCTAGTAGTGTTCTCTGGTCAGATAAAACTAATTATGTAATTGTTTGGGTGTAATTATCTGTCTATGGAGTAAAAAGGTTGAGACTTTCAATATGAAGAACACCATCCCAACTGTGAATCATGGGCAAGGCAGCATCATCTTGTGGAAGTGTTTTGCTTGAAAAAAGACACTTTGGAAATAGAAGGTATCAAAAGAGAGTAGCATGATTTAGAAGTACTGAAACAAAACATTAAGACATCAGGCAGATGTCATAAGTTAACACTGAATCACAACTGGGCCTTCCAAGCAGGAGCTTAAGTATACCTCCAAAATTCTGACAAAACAGACTTGTAAATGTATTAGAGTGCCCATCCTAAAGCTCTGACCTGATCGCAAAGAAGATTTGTGAATTGAACTAAAATGCAGGTCTGAGCAAGGAGACCAAACATCGTCAGAAGGAATGGACAAAAATTCTTGCAAAGTGTTGCAAGAACCTTGTGGAAAGCTACCCCAAGTGTTTCAATTAATTAACAAGTTGTATGCAAGCATTTGGCGCACTAAATAGAAAATAAAAGTAAAATAAACTGATCTATTATTTTAATAATCAAATTAAGTAGATATTATTTTATAGAAATACATATATAAATATGTATATTAATAAAACAATTAAATAAATGAAACTTTCCTTTAGGCTGCACCTTCACCGATTTTGGTGAGCCTGTACAAACTGTAGTCTCAGATTTCTGTTCTTGGGTGACTAGAGTGGAAGCCATTGTGGGTTTTTGTGTTGTTTTGTACCGCATCCACTACAAGATTTGACCTGCTGTGTGTTCCTCAGATAATTTTCTGTTCCTGTTTCCATTATTGCATCACACTATTTGCTGCAGAATAGTCAGCTGCCCATTTATTCTACAAATCTCCTGTTTGACCATATTCCAAGGTACTTTATTGGATTCAGATTTCGTGATTGAGGAGGTCATCAAAGTACACTGAACTCACTGACATATTTATTGAACCAGTTTGAGATGATTTGTATTTTGTGACATGGCACATTTTCATCCTGGACCAGACTGCCAATTCCTCTTTGACCTCTCTCATCAACATGGCATTTCTGACCACAGAACTGCCACTTACTGGATGTTTTTTTGCACAACACATTCTGTATAAACTCTAGAGACAATTGTGAGTAGACATCCCAGATGATGAGCAGTTTCTGAAATATTCAGACCAGACAGTTTGTCATCCACAACTATGCCACTGCCATTTTTCTTCACTCTGATATTTGATGCGACTATATTAACTGAAGTTCTCAAACTGTTACTGCTTGATTTGATGCATTTCCCTGCTGCTACATGATTGCTGGATTTGAACTGCATGAAGGAGCAAACACACTGAGCAACAATTATTTTATAACTTGCAGGTGTGTTCCTTCAGCATTCAATTCTGTATTCACTGATTTGGAGGGGTGTCCCAAACATTTGGCAATATAGTGTATCTTTACCGGCAAACTGTAATTAGATGAAATAAAACCATAGTACTACATGGCCACTTTGGAAAGAATTCCTAGGACACCTGCAAATGTAGGTATAAGGATGGGGAATATTTCCAGTAGCATATAAACATTTTTATGAAGGGTTATCTCAACTTCCTTTTAAAGTATTAATTTTAGTTATGTGCAAGGCATTTCAGCAATGTGTTACTGAATACATCAGTGGCAAAGTCCTGTGAAAATACAATTTCTGTGGTTTCTCTGAAATGCCACCAAGGTCATTCATTTCAGTGGTGGCTGGTGGTGATGATATTATTATTATTATTATTATTATTATTATTATTATTATCATCATCATCATCGGGTTATAAGATATTGGATAACCTAAATAGTGTACTTGTCAAGATATTGGGGGGAAAAACAAAGTAGATATTTTGCACTGAATCTTCTACTAGTGCTAACGGTCTTTCTTCCCCATCAACACTCAGCAGAGAAACAAAATCTTAACAAATCCATTAAGATTTCCAAGAGTGTCATGTTTGAATGCTTAAAATTCTCAACAGCAGGTTTCCAGCACCATGATTTATTAAATAAGAATAAAGAGTAGGAAAACTCACCTTAACAAAACAATATGGCTTCAGCACTACATTCATGAATGTATTTTATTTCTTATTTATAAACTTTTAGCTAACTGTGATTACCCACTGGCTATGACACACGTGTTAAGGACCCACAATTGAATCCACACTCTGTTCTTCCAGCACAATATACTTAACTTAAAAAAAAAAACAAAACACACACACACAAAAAAACCTAACACATACAACATATAGCCAGGTCTATAGAATTGGGAGGGGGTTTCATGCACAAGTAACTGTATTATTTGCAGGTTTTCTTAATAAAATTGGCAACAGTGAAGCTCCTATTTTGAGTATCAGTACCATAAAACGTTCCTCTACTACTGAACTACAGGCTGCAGAATTATTAAAATCATGCGATTTGAAATATATTTCACAATGAATAAACAGTGGGGATGTGTGAAAGAACAGGAAGGGTGTACTTGTATCTTTATCTGCACATCTCTATAAACTGGTACAAGACAGAAATGCTAGGTAATATCAAAGCTGATCTGTGCTGTGACACTTGTCTAAAAATACTTCAGACTTCAATGCATAAACAGATCCAAAGCCGAAAGCTAAGACACCTGGGATGCACACACACACACACGCACACACACTCTTGCTGGATTTTTGGCACACAAGCTGCTATTCTGTGTATGTCCTAGAGAGAGAGAACTTCCAGGTGATAAAGCAAGAATAGTAAATAAATGTTATATAGTATTAGATAAAAATATACAACACAGAATCAACTACTAGGTCGTTAATATAGGACATCAGAGCATTCCTGCTGTAGGTATTTGTAAGAAGATGCAGGAAGAAACAGCTAAACTGACCCTACCTATAAATTTACAGCTGTAGTGAATGCTTTTTTTTGAAGGCTACAAATGGAAATAATTGAAAAAGTTGTAAAGTAACAATGTTTATTTAATTTTGTAACTTCAAATCAATCAACAGAGAATGCAGTGACACAATATATTCATTGTGTGAAAAATAAATACAAAAAAGAGACAATGACCAGACTTGTCTGCATCAACATTATTAAGAACTCCTGACTAATGGAATGGACATGTGTTGCGCAGGCGTGTTTACATCATCCCTCCAATTTGACAGAGTCCAAAACATTTCTGGCCTCCTTGTATTCCTCCAGTTCCTCCAGATCTACCCCCGTTTCCTGGAATACACAGAAATAAAACAGACATACATCACCAATGAATCCACATTTTCTCAGGAATCTGTGCATTGACCTGCTGGCTGACAGGTGGAAGTCAAAGTCAAAATTGGAATTGAATGCCTTCTCAAATATATTTAAAATTGGCTAATAATGCAATTTACCATATAATTTGTACAAACTAGTATTATGCATTGCCATTTTACATCTCAGTTTAAAACCTAATTAGTTAAAAACTCAGTGCTGGTATGGGATTAATTGATCCTCCTTTTTAGTGATAGCTGATAAAATGTCTTAACAAGCAGTGCTTATTTACTAACAAATTGTGGGCTTTTAATCAGTTCATCTTACAACAGATGACACAATGAGTAGTCAAAGGATTACCAAAAAGGCCCACTATATTTAATGATAGAAAACAACTGTCATCATGCGCACAACATTTGGCTAATCGCCTAAAAGTTAAATATTTTTATAGAGAGTCTATAAATATGGACTGTTTTGGGGTTTTCTATTTTTGGTTTAATTTGGCCTGAAAGCACAATACATTATTGGATCAGATTACTATAGATGTGTGTTTGTGATAAATACAGGTATTTACAGGGATTGTTGATTGGTTAAGGCTTTGGGTTACAGATTAGAAAAGTGAGGGGATCAAGCCCCAATGATACCACTGCTGAACCATTGAGCAACTCTCTCTGCTCTAATTGTGCTGTATTACAGCTGACCCTGTGCTCTGACCCTAACTTTCTAACAAGCTGGGATATATGTATGTATGTATGTATGTATGTATGTAAATAAAGAAAATAAAGGCTGCTTCTTCTTCTATGGCATTTTAATTTTAAATCTAAACATATTAGCCTTGTCACTAGTCAGATATATGTAACATTAGCATATTAGATATACATACACAGAAAAATGCATTTTACAAATACTATTCTGGGTGATTTAAAGCATTCACACAGGTGACTGATTTGGTCATCAAACATAGGAAGAGGTGTTTGTTCAGCTCACCAACAGCTGCTGCAGATCAGCATGAGCCATGGCTAAACGGCGGTGACAGTCTGGAATCATCATTCTCGACTCCTGCAACACCTCCATCTGTTACACACGCAAACACCCTGGTTATCATCAGACACACTTATCAAAGCAAAGCTTTCTCTGCATCTACTTCTGATGCGAGAGAGATCGCTCTTGTTCTCAGTCCGCCTCTCACTTTCTCTCTCTCACACTGTCTCACTCTCACAACAAAAAAGGGATAAAGGAACAAATACAAGTTGAGGCAGGTGTCTGAAGCCAAAGCCACTATTTTTACTCATTTCAAAACCTGGTCTTATGGTAGCCTTTTAGCCTATGCAGTATTAACCAAGGAGAAAACATGAAATTTATGGCTGCTGTAAGCCCATCTGCATCAAAGTTTAGCATGCTATGTGTTCTGAGATATTCTACTGATGAATAAGGTTGCAAAGAAACATTTAGTTACTATAACCTTCTTGTCACAGGTATGGTACAGGTGGTCGTAAGGGGTATAGGTGGTGGGGTATACACACACACACACACACACACACACACACACACACACTGAGCAGTTACCAACCTACCAATGCATTCATGCAATTATTTGATCAGCCAATCATGTGGCAGCACTTCTGCTGAAGCACGTAGACAATAGAATTTGGCATGAACAAAATCCACGGACCCAACCTGTCATCGTTCCAGGATGGTGGAGGTGACATAATGGTGTGGGAAATGTTTTTTTTGGCACATTTGGGCCTGTTAATACAAATCATTGCTTGAAAGCCACAGCCTAGTATTGAGTATTGTTATAGACCAGGTGCAAAAGTCATCTCAAACTTATGAACATGACAGCAAGTTCAATCTTCCTTTAGTGACCATTCTAGTCACCAGATCAGAATCCAATAGAACACCTGTGGGATGTAGTAGAATGGGGTTGCAGCATGAAAGATCAAATCAACACGAAAAATCTGCATGAATTGAGCGACTTAATCATAAAAACATTCAAACATGGGGCAGAATCACAAAGGGATGTTTTCAGCATCCTGTGGAATCCATGTCATGAGGAACTGAGGCTGTTTGGAGAACAAAGGGATAGCCTGCTAAGTATTAGTACAAAAGTGCTTACTGTGTATATACTGTGGCTTCAGAAGGTATTCAGACCTTCTTCAGTTTATTTTGACTTCCTTTAGAGAACTTTATGTTAAAGATTGAATTTGAAATGAATTAGATTTATTTTCCTGGCTATTAAACACAGAGCCCATGATAACAAGGCAAAATTTTTGCAGATCTTTCATTTAGATAATTAATGAGATTATTTATGCTTTATACTTTATTGAAGCATCTTTGACAGCAGTTACATTCTCAAGTCTTCTTGGTTAAGTCTCTACCATCTTTGCAAACCTTCATTTGAACGGTTTCTCCAGTTCTTCCTAGCAGGTCCTCTCAAGATTGAATCAAATTGGACAGGAAGGATCAGGATTGACTTCAGGTCTCTTGACAGATGATCTATGGGTTCAAGTCTGCACTTTGGCGAGACCACTCGATGACATTCAGAGATTTTCCTGGACCTCTCTGCATTGCATCAATTCTCTCTAGTCTCCTCATCTCTGCCACTGCTTCAGGTTTCAGCAAAATTCCCAGCCCAGCTACAACTCTTAGAACCACACTATATATATATATATATATATATATATATATATATATATATATATATATATATATATATATATATATATATATATGTGTATATATATATATATATATATGTGTATATATAAGTGTATATATATATATATATATATATATATATATATATATATATATATATATATATATATATATGAAAGTAAGTGAAAGTAAGGGAGAAAATATTAGAGATTTCAAAAAGTGACACACTTCCTGCTGCCAGTTGGTGGCACTATGACCGAGACTCAGTTGTCATATCAGTGTGATCAGCTTTCAATGCTTAACATAATCCTAAGGTTTCATGTAGATCACTTAATGTACACAGAAGTTATAAGCCACTACCTGTTTCGTTTTATTCGCCATAAGTTTAAGGGCTTCTCACGGCTGAACCGTTTGAGATATCAAAAATCCCTCATCAATTTTGCATTATCAAATGTCTTGAGATCATTTTAGCCTGGGTTTGGTGGCAGTTGTATCAATTCCCTAGGAGGAGTATTTCAAATTCCATTGGGTGCGTTTTGCAAACAACTCAAAATAACTCACTTCCTGTGGATTAGATTTAATGACATGCAGTGTGAAAGTTGTTCAGTTCAATGAGATCTAAGTGTGTACCAAATTGTACATGGATACGTGCAAGTGTGTATCAGCTATGCAGCAAGATGTTCCAGGGGGCGCTGTAACGGGTGTGTGCCACGCCCAGGGTTGAGCCACAGTGACCTCCTAATGGCCGCAGATTCCAACCTGTCTGCTGATTTTCAAGAGTTTTTGAGCAGGTTAAGGGGTCCAAAATGCCCCGAAAGGTTGAAAAAAAATAAAAAAATATAAAATTCTAACGAAAACAATAAGGCTTCCGCACCGATGGTGCAAGGCCTCTGGCCTTGCTCCTTCGGTGCTCGGGCCCTAATGATCGAGTTACATGAATTTCATGACTTGGGTACAAGGCAGAACATCCCTGTAAGCACTGCTGGAGGACTACCTAGACAAAGAAATACCTTTTTTAAAAATACCTTTTTCTCAAAGAAAAAAAACAAGCAAGACAGAACCTGGTGAGGAAAGTCACAGTCACTCTGAAGGAGTTACATACTACAGTGGCTGAGAGTGGAGTGATGGCACACCAGACAACCATTTCAAGAGCTCTGCTCAAGTTTCTAAGTACTACGTGTGGCACAAACCTAACCCAGGCACTGGACTCCTTGACAAAATTGAAGGGATATAGTGGCCAAGTCAAAGTCTGATCTGTATCCCATTGAGAATCTGTAGCACAGTTGGAAAAGTCCAGTAAACAAACATCCAACTGAGCTGAAGAACCTGGAGTAAATCTGCCAGAGTGAATGGGTGAAAATCATTCAGAAATATTTTGCTAAGCTAGTAGGAACATACCCCAACAGATCTAAACCTGTTATTACAGCAATAGGTAGTTCTACAAATTACTAGTTTGTATTTATTTTTTATACTTACACAAATAGCAATTTTAGAGATCTACTGGCAAATAATGTTTTTTGACATTATTTGCCATTCAGTACTTGAACACAGAAATTTTTGCTCATTCTTTCTGACAAAATTGTTGTAATTAATTACTTGCTCAAACTTTTTTGGTTCACTCCACTAATTTTCTGTGGGATTCAGGTCAGGGCCTTATGATGGCATGCCAATACTTTCACTTTGGTATGCTTAGGATCATTGTCCAGCTGAAAGACCCAGTTCTGCCTGACCTTCACACCCATATGTGCTCTACATCAACAAACTCTCTGTTGTCTTTTGTAATTTGCATTTACCTGTTTCTTGATAACATGCTCATCCCCTGACTCGGCTTTCAGACGCTCGATTCTCTCCTCCTGCTGTTTTGCCTCCTTTATGTACAATACCTCTTCCTTAGCCAGCCTAAAAAAAAAAAAAAAAAATAAAAGGCAAAAGAGGTGTCATGGACGTATTTAAACTGAGTGTTGCTAGATTTTTTGAGAATTCTAGCCACCCAGACAACCCAACATATAGCAGATTTTTACAGATCACTTTAACAAATAGAGAAATAGCTAAACACTTTGGTTTGCACAATTTGCATGCAGGCATTTGTGGCAAATTTGACTATGTGGCAGAATGTTTTAACAAATTAAATAAAACTTAAAAATACTCCGAGATTTCTATCAATGCATCAATGGGGTAATAAAATCCAAAACATTTTTTTAAAATCAATAAATCATAATTTCCAGATTTGGAGGAAAAAAAAAACATATGGAAATAGACAGATCACATTATTCATGGCTGAAATTAGCTTGGTATTTTTAAATATATAGACAGACACTGATAAAAAGACACAGAACTCATATTCCATGTGCTCCTTTTTAGGAAATATTTCTAGCAAGTTAAAGTAAATTAAAGTAAATTCCAGATGAAGCTCAAAATAAGATATTTAAAAGCAACATAGGCTTAAAAAAATATTTTAATCAGTAAAATTAAACCGTCTAGTCAGAGCAGTTTATAGGATAATGGAAGCAGAAAAATAATGGTCAAATTTATTTTTGGACTGATTAGTTCCTAATTATCTGAGAATACAAGCAGTATGCATCCAATACCACCTAAAGAACTTCAACTTTAAGCCTCTAAGGAAAAAAATTCTATCATTAATAATAATCATTATCAAGCCATTAATGACCAATATGCTAATTTGTATACACCCCTCACACACACATTTGCCTGTAATTTGGACCAAGTCAAGTGGCAAATTGACCACTTTTCCTTGATTGTTACTGAAAACAGGCATTAGGAACACTGATAAATTTTAATTATCAATCAATTTCAGCCAAATGAGCCAAAATCGGCAAATAAATTCAAGAAGGCAGTAGCTGTAATGGAGTTTGAAAATATCACTACTGATAATGATTCCGGCTAATGGGCTTTTTCCGTCTGCCCAATGATGCCACTTGTCTGGAATGATGTGGCTGTTTTCAGTAGGGGGTATGTGAGGCTCTCCTATAAATCAGACCATCAGATGCTGCTGATGAGCCTGCATCTCTAACACTTATATTTTACATCAATTACACCAGATTATTCCATCAACACTGAGTTAATACTTAACATATGCTCAGATAATATGGTGGGTGTTTCCAGTCACTGTGACTACAGTCAATTGGCTAAATTATCATTAAATCCAGCATCAATGACACCGCTCATTTCCAAAAGGTAAGAGGCATACAGGTTTTTTTTTATTAGCCTGTTTAGTATATTGTTGCATGTAAAAATGATCAACAATTGAACAGTGATGATCATTTTAACAATTAGCTCTTGCAGGGGCTGATTTTGAGCAAAAACAAAA
This sequence comes from Hemibagrus wyckioides, assembly GCF_019097595.1. Lineage (NCBI taxonomy): Eukaryota > Metazoa > Chordata > Actinopteri > Siluriformes > Bagridae > Hemibagrus > Hemibagrus wyckioides. The sequence goes on from NC_080727.1 coordinate 9,839,916, forward strand.
AAACCATCCAGATGAAACCTTCAGCCAAGTAAAGTACTGTTGCAGTTTTCCATTTAAGTTCCAGTTCCATGTGCAGTGGGCATACAGCCCATATAGGACTATTTAAGTAGAATGAAAATAAAGCTGCAGGGAGGTAAAATATAGAGAAATGCGAGGGACACAAGGATGCATTAGAGGACTTGGAAAGCGAAAGGTGCTGAATAATTCCCATAAAGCTGAAGGACAAGCTAATGGAAGTGTCGTGCTCATGTTAATTTCTCATGGTGGAGCTCAACGTCTTTAAAATGGCACTGCCAGTGCAATTTTTCTGCGCTGTAATAGAAAAACGGACCGTGCTGGAAAATCAAGGGAAAAAAGGAATCAGAGGCGACATACATTCCATTGCCTTTAATACTGTAGTTTTGAGGTGCCAGTGCCCGCTGACAAACAGCAAATTACTGTTGTCATTTTATTAAGCTCCATCTACTGAACTAGTCCCAGAAATGAGCAGCTGGATTGCAACAGTACCCCCCCCTACACACACACACACAAAAAATAAATAAGCAAGACTTATTTAAGTTTCAAGGAAGAAATGGCATCAACAAAAAAGACAAAGGGGCATTAAGCAGAAGCAGCAGTGTTTTTGTCCATTTCTTGAATTGTAAAAACAAAACTTGGGGTACAAAAAGTGAATAATATATAATAAAATAAAATTCATAAGTTATATATGTTTTATTAGTAGCAGTTTCCCTGCTTTTTATTATCATTTTTATTATTATTATTTAAATTATCATTTTTATTATTATTATTATTATTATTATTAAATTCAATCTCCAAATTCTGCCTGCTTCTGATGGAAGTCTGACTAATCCCACTGCTAGAGTCATGTGTACGATTTGTACGCTTGAATTAAATTTCCCCAAAATCAAAGTCTCAAAAACAAATAATATAGGGAACACAGGAATCCTGACTAGGATAAGTAACTTCAGAAGATTAACGAATGGACGCAATAAACAAATGCGCAGTGTAGCATACAATAAACTCCAGGGTTAAATAACACTGCCTTTATTTGTCCTACAAGCATCATATCTGACTGGACTAGAAAGTCCAGTATGTAAGTAAGTAAAAACTGCCCAAACCCATAACATGTATGTTGGGTCCTGTAGTATCACAGTCACGATAAACACATGTAATGAGCAACTCTTGATTCCATACTTAACATTAATGCTGTATTTTACTGTATGCTGTGCCTGACTGAGCTGGTCTACTCATTCTCATACTCCATTCACACTGCCAGAAAACTGATTCCAGACAAAATCTATAAGGCAATGTATATTAATACAATTGTTTAAATGTATATGTTAGTACTTTTAAATATCACGTGCAATATTAAATATGCAGTTTAACTTGGAAAGTGGCACTGGATGTATTTTTATTAGAGATTTATTGACCACTGGGCAGATATGACTACCAAGGTTACATCAGCATAGCCTGTATATCCATCTTTGAAAGTACATGAACAGAAACCCCAGTTTTAATTCTTTATACCTCACATGAAGTCACGCAGCACACTAGGTACATGGCACGATGCAGCTTGGAATATATTAAACTGGTCATTTAGTGCTTATAAAACGTTGCACACCATTAAAGGAAAATGTCTGCACAACACTCTCTTAGTTTAGCTGTAACAGGACGTCCTTCTTTTATACCTTGATATTCGTAATTGAATGACTCGTCTTATGGATTTTTATGAATAAAAAATATCTTGTCTAAATGACTCACATGAATGATTTGAATAAAAACATCATAATTCAGCTTGACAAACAAAGTCCATTCTGTCGAAAGCTGCTTTTCTTAAATCAGGGTACTTTTGATTATCTAGTAGGGATGCCACAATACTCGATGTAATATTGAACCGTTCGGTACGACCTCCACAGTTCAATACGCATATGTGAACCGCGTTTTTTTGTTTTCTTCTTTAAAACAATAATAACCAGGCGTTTTTTAAAAAAAATAATAATAATTTTTTTTTCTCCTTCATGCGCTCTATTACTCTCTGTACCTCCTGTGTGTGTTTGCCTGCATGGTATGTCTACGCGCCGAGACAGACACGCCTCCCCGCGAGTAAATATCCAATCAGTGAGCGCTAAAGTTAGGGGCAGTGACCATGCTTGTGGTGCTGGTGTCAGATTTCATTCTAACCCTGGAGAGCGGTGAAGTGAGAGAGAAACACGAGAAAGCGGTGCCGTGACTCAGATCTGTGGTCTGGGGACATTTGTTGTTGATCATGATGCCGATGAAACAAAAACGGTAAACAAAAAATGACTGTGTTTAAGCAGTGTTCCACACGAGTTAGATACTGACATGGAAATACTTCCAACATGACCACACATCTACAGCTCCATCACCCCGCGATATCACTGTGTGGAAGCAGGAGCCTTTTTCCTGGCCTCTACGAAAAAATGCGCAAAAAAATTGAAAACGCTTTGGTTAAAGCACAAAGTCTTGCTCTAATAACAGATAGTTGGACCTCAGGGGTAACAGAGAGTTATCTTACAGTGACTGGTCATTACAGAGAGTTCTCTCACAGTGACTGGTCATTACACAGTGGATTGGGAAATAAAGAGCGCCGTCCAAACCTGTCTCCTGTAATAAATTCATATAAGCGCTAATTTTTATATCTCACTATTTTCAGTACACTTTCATTGTGTTAGTTGATTTTTGCATTTAAGTAAAATAAAGAGAATTGCAACTAAAACCTTTTTTTTTTTCTTCTTAACACACTTAATGTTCCCGTCACCTAAGCAAAGAATAATGGAAAAAAACCTTTAATTTGCCAAGCCATCTGAACCGAACCGAAAACCGTGGGTAAAAACCGTGGTACGTATTGAACCGTGGGTTAACTGTATTGTTGCATCCCTATTATCTAGTAAACATTTTTTTAGTGGTCTAAAGTGGTAATCATTTATAATAATCCAGTGGTCCATTTGAGACAATATATTTACTAACTCATAGAAAGAAGCTCCTACCACCTACCAACACTCAATATAAAAGTATATTTCTGGGCCCTCCATACCACATTCTGGGAAACTACAGAACCAACAAGCACCAGTGGAGTGAACAAGGATGCTTCTGCTGCGAACCGTAATAGTAATGTAAAGTCTAGTCCTTCATATTACTATTTTTTTCGGTATCAAACGCTCCTAAAAAGATACTGCAAAGCGTAAGGAAACTACTGAGTGAATAATTATACATAACATTTGACTGACATTTGAATGACGTTGACTTTGTTTGGGATCCGTCACAAAACCTAACCATTTCAACTGCTGGTTACAATGATAGTTCCATATCTCAAACATTCAGCAACTTATTCTTGAGCGATTCGGCTAATAAGAATCTTGAAGGACAGACTGATGACCAGTCAAACACCAGATTAACAGATTGCCTCTGATTAAGGATCAAATGTACAGACCTCCCAGTGGAGGTTGGATGTTGAAGTTTGTGGCTACATCCACAAATAAGACTACCAAGGGCACTAGGAAGTAGGCCAGTGATTTCAAGAGGAGCTAAATGAAGCATTTGGTTATGAGTGAAAAGGACCCTAAAATGGCCAGTGGGTGGTCAAGTGCAGAGGGGATGCCCCAGGGACTCCAGGCTGCAACATTGAACCTTCTAGAGATGTAGTGGGCTCGAATCAATGAAACATTTAAGAAGGTGCCCTCCTGATGACCCCTATGAAGTGCCTGCCACCCACACAATCTTTTATTGTATCAGCAAAGAGTCAAGTAGGAAACTGCTTTCCAAAGCATCTGATCCAAGATTGTATTTTTGGTGTGGCAGTAAGTGGAACTCATATGGAGAAATTCATCTGGAAGCAGGAGCACTGAGCATGCATTAATGGTGTCAGTGGAGCTTGCTACAGCTGGAGTCACTAGGGAGGACTGTATGGTTCTGGTGGTATTAGGTGTAACCTATGCTTATCATCTCAGCAAATATGGTAGGAAACTGCTTACCAATGGGAATTTATTTTCCAACAGAATTTATTTAAACATTAACACTAAGGAGTTCATAAATCACAGTGGCACATACATCAGCTTTGCATGAACTCATGGAATAATATACTATAATTAAGAAATGAAGCAATAAGAGGTTTTATTTATGATATTTTCTAACTTTTAAAGTTGATAACTACACTAATGAGTGATTAATTTAACAATACAATATCATTATACCAGACAAAAGATAATAGTGGAGGCGTACATGCTAGTGGCTGTTATTTCAGGTTATAGAAGCTTTATACTGATAATCTAAGTAATGATCAACAGTACCACAGCAAGTGTTTCTATAAATAGATTTAATTACAAACTCATGACCATGATTTTCTCTTATTGACCTGACATACATATGAAAGGGAACTATATTTCAGTTTTACATACACACACAGCCCTATCAGCCATAACATTAACGCCACTGACAGGTGACATGAATGACATTGATTATATTGTTATAGTAGCGCATGTTAAAAGGTAGGATATATGATATATAGACAGCAAGTGAACAATCAGTTGTAGAGGCTGGTGTGTTTGGAAGCAGGAAAAAATTGGCAAGTGCAAGGAGCGACTCGGGTCCGAGCATCACCAAAACAGCAGGTCTTGTGGGGTGTTCCCAGTATGTAGAGGCTAGTATCTACTAAAAGGGTCCAAAGAAGGACAGCGTTGAACCGGTGACAGGTTCATGTAGGGGTGTGCGATATGACGATATTTGATCGCGGACGATTAAAATGACTGCACGATCCACTTTTCCAAAAAAATCGTTGTATCGTCCTATATGGTGCACGTTATATCCATTGTACTTCTATTGATTTCGTGTACATCCCCGCACTAGATGGCGCCAGGTTAAAAAGCTCGTATGCATTGCTCGTAAATTCAGTGAGATTAAGCGACGCACTCAGTGACAATGGAGGAAAACACGGAGGAGTTGGTCCCTAAAACATCAGTGATAAGGAAAAGGTTTGGTTTTTCCCCAACAGACACAGTGCAAACCAGTTATTTGCAAATGTTGCAATGATAATATTCGCACGTCGGATGGCAACACAACAAACCTTTTTACCCACCTCAAAAGAAAGCATCCAAAGAATATGCCGACAGTCAATTTATAAAGGGACTCCACGCGAGTACATCAGCAGGTACAACCAAGCAGCCAGAAACTACAAGGTTTAAACAAGCAACTCTAACGAAAGAAGCATTTGAGAAAGGAACTCCGTATGACAGAACGAGCAAGCGCTGGAAAGATGTAACTGACGCGGTGACATTTTACCTGGCCAAAGACATGATTCCCATAAAGACTCATCAGCAGAAGCTCATCACTGAGTCTCCAACACGATGGGGTTCGAGACTCAACATGATCGAGAGAGTGCTTGACCAGGAAAAGGCGATTTCTCAGGTCCTGAAGGCAGACAGGAAGACGAGGCATTTAGTCCCATCATGGCAGGATGTTGACCTGATGGAATCTATGAAAAAGGCTCCAAGTCCTCTGAGAGACTTTACTGATGCACTCTCAGGTGAGGACTATGTGAGTATATCTTATGTAAAGCCAGTGCTTCACCTGTTGAAAGTCAACATTTTGAGCCTGAATGATGAGGATACTGAACCAACAAAAACAATGAAGACTACCATTCTTGAATACCTCAATGACAAATATCAGGACCCCACCACTGACCGGCTGGATATGGCTTCGCTTGTCGATCCCAGGTTCAAAACACAATACATAGACAAAGACAAAATTGAGGGAATACAAACCAGAGCTGTGTCTGAGCTGGAGTCTTTGCTGACCATACAGAATCCAGCATCATCAAATCAGCAGCCTACTTCTAGTACCTCAACCGCCACATCACAAAGCCCTGATGAAGATCAGACACCACCCAAGAAAGCAAAGAGATCACTTGCCAGCTTTTTGAAAGCCTCAGGTGTTGTAAGTGCATCTGCAGCCACAACATCAGCTTCCTTATCTCTAAAAGAAGCAATAGAAGGGGAATTGAAGGGCTACTTGTCCACACCAAATGCAGAAAGTGACATGGATCCGCTGGAATGGTGGAAAGTCCATGAGACAAACTTTCCAAGAGTTAGCCAACTTGCTAGAAAGTATTTATGCATTCCAGCAACAAGTGCTCCCTCAGAAAGAGCCTTTAGCACTGGTGGCAACATTGTCACCTGCCAAAGGGCAACTCTCAAGCCAGATAAAGTGAATCAGCTGGTTTTCCTTTCTAAAAATTTGTGATTAGTCATACTTTGTGTTCTTTTAGAAATTGATATGTTCTAAAGCTGCTAAGTTTACAAGCCTCAGGTCAGGAAATATTTTTGTGCCTTTATTTTATGGTTTTGGTTCTGAATCATGTTGCACTTTAAAAACTTTTTAACAGATTACAAAAGGTAGTTTACATTTTTGTATGTTTGTTTTTACCTTTTGAAGCCAATGTCTATTTTGGGAGTTATGCTAAAGTCTGTGAACTTGCATTTATTTGACTAGACCAAGTTAATATTTTTATTTAACTTTGTAAGAATAAGCTATTTACATTTTTGAACCTCTTTGCTGAGGATCTAGGTCTAATAAACTATCTGACTGTTACAACTGTTACCACTACTAATGTAAGATTTCTTAAACCAATGTTCATTTTGTGATGGCAAGTCTTTCATTGTTATGCAAGTCTTGTTGACTGTTCTTAATTTGCAGAGTTGCACTTGCATTTAATGTTAACTTGATTAAAAAATACTTGAAAACATAAATGGTAAAGGCTATATTTTTAATATGGAGACATTAATTTGGCTGTATTGTAGCTCTGTAATTTGCCAAACAGTCTTAAAACCAACATGAGAAAGAATCGGGATAAAATCGCGATTTTTCCAGAAAAAAAACGTGATCTAATTTTTTTTTTTCCATATCACCCACCCCTAGGTTCATGGGCACCCAAGCCTGACTGATGCACATGGGAAGAGAAGACTAGCCTATCTGTTCCAATCCCAAAGAAAAGCTACTATAGCACAAACAACAGCGGCAAACGATTTCTGAAATTTTTAAAAATGGCAACCTGTCTGGATGCACAGAGGAAGTTAGAGGTGTGCATGAGGACTAAAAAAGTTGTACTGGTAAAGGGAGCAGAGAGTTTTTACTTACCTGCAAGCAGGAGTTAAGACTTAAAACAGTCTGCAAGCAATAAAGAATCCTCAGCGCTAACATTTTACCAAACATCTATTTATTAACACAACATTTACAACAGCAACTGACAAGTCACTTGTGTCCTTTGTGGGTGTGCGCACTCCAGTGATTTTTTTTAGTTCCTTTTAGAGCTAGCTAGTTAAACCTAGATTATATAACTTGGTAATCAGTGTGAAAACTAATGGCTTGATTTAAAGGCTAGGTTTCAGTGGCAGGTTAGAAATCCCAACAGACTGTATTAGCTACACACTCTAACCAAATGCACCAACTATCTGTTTTAGGACATCAAACAGTAAATAGGGACTATTGAAACTAAACTAAAGTAGGGTATTGAATTAATGTTAGACCACACAAGCCATGGGATTGGTGCAAGGATTCATTCGAGCTACTTGTGTGGATTTGCATTTACAGAGAATTGAGAAAATCTCAATTCAAGTGTTAATCGTTGCACTGTTGCTTGTCCGTGAAATTGCACCTCCATACTGAGCATGTGAAAAGTCACCCATGTTTTAGTTGCTTGCTGGTTTGAACTAAGGGTTACAGATGTTCAAATATTGAACAAAACATGTAACACGTTTCGGCAGAAGGTATAGGCTTCATCGATTGCTCACTTTCCTGTAAAAGTTTGCTTACATGACCGGACACTGTAGTAATTCAAAAAGATGTGCAAGGAATCAAGGATAAAATACCCCAAAACCAAGGACCATAGCTTTTGTAAATACTACCTAGTAACCCAATTATCTTCCCTCATCAAATTGATTAATGCTTAATTTATGCTTAATGTACAATTTCAGCCTCTGAATTAAATTCCTTCTAAATAAAGCCCATCCAACAGGCATCAACACATGTTTTACACAACACAGACACTTTAAGCAATAAAATAAACAGGTCAAAAAGAAAGCACCGCACATCTACACCTATCAGAGATAACACATATCTTTATTTCCTAATACACAAAACAAAAAAAAAAAAACATATATACATGAAAAAATGAAAAATTCTACATATAAATATTCTCCTCTGCTAATAGCATCAGTAAAGTAGCTCATTTGTTTTAACCCCTCACAAAGCTACATAAAATCTTGTCCTCCAGTTACAGAATCGTCATACATAGCATGCATAGCAGAGATGTCATTTCTGATTTCATCCAGAAGTATTAGGCTATTCCCTTACTACTGTATTTATTAAAATGAAAACAGGCCTAAGACGTAATCCATAGACATGGACGTCATCTTTTACCAGAGGGCATGAGGTCAATTCAATCCCATTTTGTCAAAACATTTCTTTTTGCTCATCAATTCACACTGTTGAAAGAAGACAATGGATAATGGGTCGTAAATGTATTGCTTTAGAGGAAGAGATAATGGTGAAAGGTTTATCCACAGAGTTTGTTGAGTGTTCAGGGACAAAATACACATCTTTATCATCTATCATACAAATGCATAAGCGCATTTATTTTCTAGTTTATTACAGGATTAACATTCCAAAGACTGCATTTAGGGAGGTGTTTAAGGTCACAGATTTTAGAAACAGCAAGACATCTGCATTGCTTCTTTGCCATAGCTGACTTTCATGCTATTCAATCTGGTTGTAATGTAATAAAATACTGTACTGATGTCAACTTGACATTACATCTGCACTGTACTGCTACAATGTAAATGTCTAGGCTAAAATCAATGGGATACTGATTTAATATTATAGTACATTTTAAGTACTTACACTATATTGCCAAAAGTTTTGGGACACCCCACTAAATCATTGAATTCAGGTGTTGTTTTTCAGGGGTTGGCTTGGTCCCTTAGTTCCAGTGAAAGGAACTCTTAATGCTTCAGCATTCTAAGATATTTTGGACAATTTCATGCTCCCAATTTTTGTTGAGATGACCCCTCCTGTTCCAACATGACTTGACTGGCCTGCACAGAGTCCTGACCTCAACCTGATAGAACACCTTTGTAATATGGAGTTGGCCTGCCCTTTGCAGCTATAACAGCTTCAACTCTTCTGGGAAGGCTTTCCACATGTTCATGGGAATTTTGGACCATTCCTCTAAAAGCACATTAATGAGGTCAGGCGCTGATGTTGGACGAGAAGGTCTGGCTCTATTTCATCCCAAAGGTGTTCTATCCGGCTGAGGTCAGGACTGAAACAACACCTGAATTCAGTGATTTGAAGGGGTGTCCCAAACCTTTTGGCAATATAGTGAACATTACACTCCCAAAATCTAAATATGAACTTTGATAGCTGGACACCACCTGAATCGTGCTGGCCTTAAAGTTCGGTTTTGGGAAAAGGACCAATCTGACCACACGCAGATGACTCAGCAGACCATGAACTCAAACTAAATCCCCAGAGATTTTACTGAACATGCATGCTTTCAGCCTTCATGGATATTTTTGAGAATATCTACCTGTCTACAGAAAATAGCAATTATTATAAGCAACATTTTATTATTTATTTACTACAAATGCCCGGAATCTAATACGGCTCATATCTGACCGCGAACGGTAAAAATGATGAGAACGGATACAACAGTTTATATACTGTTCAATATTATGTAAAAAATAAATAATAAAATAAAAATGTTACGACTAGTGTTTGTGCGTATTTGAGGTTAGCATGCTAGCTACAGAATATCACTTTTTGTGAACAATAAGGAATGTGATATAAGTAAAGAACATTTCACTGTAACTCTCAAGAGTGCTAGACAGCTTGTGTGTGTGTGTGTGTGTGTGTGTGTTATCACAGTTGCTAGCTACACCACACACACTCCTCACGGCTCAGTAATGTAGCCGAGACCTAGCACTCATGCTACCACTACATACATATCATTCCACACGTTGCTCTTTTGCACACTTACCGTTTCACGACTCCAGTCTTTATTTTTATCTGGCGTATTCTTGGATCCGCCATAATGAAGGTGTTTTCAGAAAAGCGTCGTAAATACGCAAAAAAATAAGGCTAACCGAAATAGAAGCTCGTCCAAGACTTCCAAAATGCCGGAGTGCGCATGCGCAGACGCGGGCTGCCGCACCCCGAGCTGCGTCTCCTGACCAAAGCGTAATAACAATGCACGTTGCTAACTGGCCAAAGGTCGCTTGTTGGCGCTGTCACATAGGTATGGCTACCAAAAGGGGTCAAAAAGATTTTGTACATGATAAATGTACTGCAGTCGTATTTTTTCACGTGTATAAAGTGGAAGGTGCAAATGTGTAACAAACATCGACAAAAACATTTCACACAAATATGTGAAACATGTTACATAAATAGAAATAATATTTGCATGTGCATAAAAATCTACACACAAATATCCTTTGAAAGGTTCTACACGTCCCTGTGTGACAGTAGAAATGTCATGGAGCACCAAACCATATCTGTTGCTTAAAATCATACATGCTTCAAATGCAATCACAGTCAATCAAAATATGTTCAAAATTAAAGGTGCTATCTGTCAATAAACAATATAGTTTCACTCAGAACAAGATTAGACTGCTTACCCATGTCATTATACAATTTGAATTATACACTGATCAGGCATAACATTATGGCCACCTGCCTAATATAGAAGATGCTCTGTTCCAGTCGTCTAGCCATCATAATTTGGCCCGTCGTCAAACTCGCTCAAATCCTTACACTTGCCCATTTTTCCTACTTCTAACACATCAACTTTGAGGACAAAATGTTCACTTGCTGCGTAATATATCCCACCCACCATGATGAGGAGACCTCTCACTGCTCATAATGTTATGGCTGATCGGTGTATAGCCTGACCATATATTCCACCAGACAGTAACAGGCAGCACTTACAAATAGTGTTTATATCAGATGTTTTATATCTGCATTTTGCATTGGCTCAAATGGGAGACTACTTTACAGACCATAAGAGTGTGCGTGACAGCTTGCCAATGTGCATGATGAGCAGTTTATGGGGGTATGGGCTGCTCTGTTACTGTGGCATGCTCATCTGGGACCAACTTACCACATTTTGCATAGAGAACAATCATTGCTATGCACAGTCACTGTTATGTGAGTGAAAGGTGTTGACCATTTAGGTAACTCTGAAACAGTTTCACAAACAGCAAACAGGTATACAAAATTCTGTTATACCACTCAGTTGGATACTTATGACAGTATAAGGCTTTCGTGGCACACAGATTAGGTCTCATTCCAAAGTCTGCACTGCTCTGTTGGCCCCTGGCTTTCTCAATACACTTTATAGAATTTTTAAAGTGATAAATGTTGGAGATAAATAGTAACTTAATTGTAAAATGTATCATTTTTATCCTATGTTTCTATACTTCTGTAAAGTTGCTTTGAGACAATGCAGTAAAAAAATATATAACATGTCCTTGACTCACAATGTAACATAACACATGGCTACTTGCTTTATATAATATAATGAAATACTAACAATGGAATAACCATTGTTATTCAGTGTAGGCATTAAGATACAATCTTAGATGTAGGTCCATGACTATCTGCTATAGCTCAAAGGCATGGTTTTTACAATCCAACAAATCAAACAGTAACGAAACAATATAATATTTCCTGACTTTACACAATAGTAGTCTGTTCATATCAGGATGTGCTCCTGCACACATTACAACAAAAGCAACTTGATGAAACAGTAAAGCCTTGATGGAAAAAGGCAAGAGGTGAAAAAATGTAAAATGTAACTGCAATACATAAAGTCCTCACTTAAATAAATACTATGCAACATTTTCAAGTTTATGCAATATAAAAATAGTCATTATCTGAACTTACTGTTGTAATCTTTAGGTCTGGCATCTTTGCTGGGATCTAGAGTCTAACAGCCATCCTGGCATTTATTAGATGTAGTATTAGTTGTAGTTTGCAACATAACCAAGTTTGAAAGAAACAAATGTGTTTTGAAATATAAATACTAATCATTATAATATTGTATTATATTATTGCTTAGGTTTCTGGTAAAAATAAACATGACTTGACATGAAACATTTCACAAGAAAAGTATTTAGGTAATGTCTACAGTGTTTCACCCAGTCACCATATGACATACAGTAAATATATATATATATATACCCCTGAACACACATTGTGATCAGGCGTTTATTGCCTATACCACAAAAGTATAGTAAATGAGTTGTTATATAATTATGTAGTGTGTGGGAGGGGGACACTATCACATCACTACAGAAAATGCTGGCCATCATAAATAAATCACCTGACAAGGGTTGTTAAGTCTTGCTAAGTCTTCATCTCATGCTTCTTTTTAACCTCAGCAACAGATAAAGCATGATGGCCTTTCTTCTTTCTACTACTTGCACTGCACAGAAAACAAGGAAAATGAAAACAAATAAGAGTTATCTAAACTAAATCTAGTCAAAAGCCATAAGCCACTTGAGGAGGTTTTCCACCTAGGCATAAGAACTTTAATGTCGATCAAATTAAATTAAAGGGGATTTTCTTGTGATACAATCACTGCCGGAGTGAAAGCACATTGTGTGCATGATGTTTCTGCTCTGCTCACACATCCAGTATGAAACAGGCGTAATGTGGGACAGGGAATTCCCTCAAGGGGACAAGACAAGGGCATGTCAGTAAAAAGACTGAAATGGAGCCCTAATTACTGTGGCACTGGTGCAGCATAATGACATACAACATGATCGTGTGTGAGTAAAACAGCTGCAGTTTCACCTAGTGGTAAATTCTAGTTCAGCTGCCCCTCATTTTGCTGGAGAGAACAAGCAATTGCATAGAGGGGTGAGAAGAAAAGACAGCCATCAGGCTGGCCAGGTCTTTTTTTTCCTATCATTGGCTTTCACTAGCTGCTAGCAAAGACTATGGGTACAGACTAAATTTTAAACAAGTGCAATGTCAGCATTTAAATGATCATTTATTTCCTTAGCAGTACAAGTGTCAGCATCTGTGTCAGGAGTCAGTGGTGGAGGCAGATACATGTGCAGATTTGTTTTGTGTGTGCAAAGAACAAACAAAAACAAAGAGTGAACACAAGAACCATAATCATCAACTATGGCTACAAGGCAAAAAACATAGACTACAAGCTATAGCATACAACAACAAAACCTTTACATCTTTAAAGAAATAGAAAAATTAAAATATAATGGTGCTAAAAGGCATACTGAGATACAGATAAGAGTAATAGTGATTAAGTTACATGTCACATGCAGGCCGATAGGTTAAGGTAATTCTGTGCCTTTCAGAGCTACCATGACAGAATACCCCCTTAACGCACGGCTCCTGAAGCATGAAATACAGTCAAGGGGGTCTTGGACAACCAGTCGGGATGTCTCTTTGCTGATGCTGACCCTTAGTCCAAGGAGGTTCATAGGGAGCAATACCATTAGCAGAGTAGGAGGTGTTATGTCCTCCACAGAACAAAAAGGTGGAGAGGTTTGCTCAGCATAGCTAAGGGGTTGGGGGTGAACATCGTCCTCCAAGAAGCCAGAGTGGGGAGGGACACATACCACCCCACATACAGTGTGAGGGGGAAGAGCAATGCCCTTAGTGGAACAAGAAGATGGCACATCTTTAACAGCGCAAGGGAGGAGTGCCTAATATTGAGACACTAAAAAACTAGAATTTAAATACTGGTGCTAACAAGGCATAGAGAAACACAAATGAGAGTCATTAAGGAACATGTAAAAAGATCATCTAATATGCAGACTGATGGGTAATACATTTCTGCTACCATCACAATCTGATAATGCAATGCATTTGAAAATGTTCCTGTTCTCTTCTGATCCACATTATGGATTTTGGGTTGCCCAAATAAAAACACACGTTTCCTGCTTCATCAACTCAATGCACACTCACCATGTAAAGATGCAGTAATTCAGGGTGCTAGGACATTGTGGGGAAATGCCAGGATGGCTGTTATTTTATACTTATATTACAGTGAGGGAAAAAAACTACTGCAACATCTCATACACCACAGTGTTTCTAAAGTACACTATATTGCCAAATATTTTGGGACACCCCTCCAAATCATTGAATTTAGGTGTTGTTATCGGGGTTGGGCTCGGCCCCTTAGTTCCAGTGAAAGGAACTCTTAATGCTTCAGCATACCAAGACATTTTGGACAATTTCATGCTCCCAAGTTTGTGGGAACAGTTTGAGGATGACCACTTCCTGTTCCAACATGACTGCACACCAGTGCACAAAGCAAGGTCCATAAAGACATAAAAAAAAACTTAAACTTACTTTGAAGTGATGAAGTAGGTCTTAAGCAGTAGAATGGCCCATGAACGCTGACCCATAATAGTGTGTATAAATGTGATCATTTAGCCATTAATGTGAACATACGGTGATTTTGTTTTTGCAATTTAACGTAGGGTCTCGTAAAACATCACTACAAATGCCATTTAAATCTAAGACAATTTAAGACTTATAAGGCAGATAAACACTTTTTAAGGACTTGTGAACACCCTGTGTACAAAATGTGCTGTATATTTTACAGTAAATTACTGGCAGCACATGCACCAGTACAGCACTGTTAATTTACAGTTGCTTGTAATTTTAATTCACAGTAGATTACTTTAAACTGAACTTACTGTGTTTTCTTGATATTTAGTTTACTACTTTCAATGCATTACTGTAGTTTTACAGAACCTGCACTGTTGTTTATATTTACAGACTGTTACTATGTACACTGATCAGGCATAACATTATGAGCACTGAGAGGTGAAATGAATAACACTGATTATCTCCTCATCATGGCACCTGTTAGTGGGTGGGATATATTAGGCAGCAAGCGAACATTTTGGACTCAAAGTTGATGTGTTAGAAGCAGGAAAAATGGACAAGCATAAGGATTTGAGCGAGTTTGACAAGCACCAAATTGTGATGGCTAGACAACTGGATCAGAGCATCTCCAAAACTGCGGCTCTTGTGGGGTGTTCCCAGTCTGCAGTAGTCCAAGGAAGGAACAGACAAGCTACGGTTCCTCAAATTGCTGAAGAAGTCAATGCTGGTTCTGGTGGACAGGTGTCAGAAGAATACACAGTGTATGACGGGTCAGGGCTGTTTTGGAAGCAAAAGGAGGACCAACAGAATATTAGGCAGGTGGTCATAATGTCCATTTTGTTTGAATCATTATTGTTTTATTCTTTGGTACAGCTTGCTGTGCATTCTGTTTAATGGCATAGGCACAATATATCTGTAACTATAACATGACAGATTAGACAATCAGTCTCATCTTCAAGTAGTCACATTCCCCAGCCAGAATAAAAATGGGAATATCTGAAAATATATTTATTACATATAAGCAGGACAGCATGTAGACAGACATTATTCCTTAAAAAATGACCTGAAATATAACCATGGAAAATGAGTTGCCAATATCTGCCCAAAATAAGTCAATATCTAATTGGCTTAACCAGAATGGCCTAGGAAGAAATATAGGGGCACTTTGTGGAACTAGCATGCATATGGCTCATGCCAAAATAATATAAAGTGGTAACTAGCTAAAAGAGTTGTATGAAGTTATGCTGCATATTTTAAGTTTCACACTTATGAGGTAAGTCACACGCATTCAAGGTCATTTTTATGCAGCATTCACTCTCCTTGGACAGAAAAACATAATTTTTTAACCATGCCACATTTGATACATGAAGTGGAAAAAAAAACACATGGATGCCTCAAGTGTTTGTCTTTTGGTAGCAACAAGCTAGACAGTTAGCGATAAGTGACATACATTTTACTCCTCGACACCATCTGTGTAATCACTGTTATATATTTAACAAAAGAATTTGTATTCTGACTAATATAAAAACAGATACTTGAAAACTTGCACATACTTCAACATTGCACCGATACAGATTACTATTTAGTACAGTTTTTGGTATTTATCTGTGGCTAATGTACGCTAACCCAACCACATACTGACAAGCCACCATAGTTGATGCTAGAATTAGAAATCTAATGTTAGATTGGTTTAACAAAACTCCAAAATGTGGCTACAATATTAGACGATGTGGCACTGGTAGCTATTGAATGACAATCATCTAGCTAAAACAACACTGGCTATTTTATTGCTATGAGAAGACAAAGCAAATTTCTGACACAAAATTATCATATTTTTAAAAAAAAAAAATCTGTATGCATTATGAACAGCAACAAAAATAGCCAAGAAATATTTTTATTAACCTTGAATTTCGAGTGTGCTTGTAGCATGAGATCAGACACATGCAGGGTGAATATTCCCACCTTGCACCCAGGGTTACTGGGACTCCTGATCCACTACAATTCTGACTAGAATACAGTGACAGTTCCAGCACAGGTGCAGTTTGCGGTCATGAGGTCTTTTTGGGAAAGCCTTTCTAATTTATTTTTCTCAGAAAAAATGCAAAAGTGAATTGAACTATGTGTAATCATATACAGGTCTTAAATGCTGAAGAGAGTCATTTAGGATTAATGACAATAAATTAAGTGATCATATTGGACCACAAAAATAACGCCAGAAAATAAATCAGCAAAATTCAATAGACCACTTTAGAAGCTACGATTTGTCTCAAAGGTGACCAAAAATAAACTAGTAGCTCAAACTAGTACCTTTGTCTTGTAATATTCAGCACCTTAATAATACAAATGTTGTGTTTTCTATACTCTCAGCCTCTCAAGCATATAGACAATGGAAATTTCACTTACAATACAGGCCTGAATGATGTTACTGAAGAAAAAAAAAAAAAAGTGTTTGATTTTGCTTATACACTTTCACTTCATTTGCATATTAGCGTGCCATTTGAGGCGTTTATGTTTTAGGCTTCTCACATTTATTATGGCATGATCACTTCAAATCTACTAGACGTGTCAGACAAACCGCTGGATTATTAGCGGAATCCGTTGTAATTAAATAAATAAATAAAATCACTCGCCATTAACTTCAAGGCTAAAGAGGTTAGAGAGGAAGAAAAATGTTCATTCTCATCGCTAACCGGAACGACCTAATGATGTAGGATTTCAGATTTGTCACGGCTTAATGCGATTCATTAGAGCCAATAGTAAATTTAAAAAGCCAAAGATAATGCATTTTCTTACTCGCTGACACGCCAAATAACAGTGCGCTACATAAGACATTCTGGTGTGATATGAGGGCCATTATTATTATTATTATTATTATTATTATTATTAGGCTATCGTTGTACAGCTCCTGCACGCGCTCAGAGTAATAAAGTTTAGCTTAACACTTTTAACTAGAAAGAAAAAAAAAAGAAACATCGGCTACTCCCCAGCTCATTCACCCACTTTGACTCTTTTATTCCCCTGACCGTTGATTATTGGTATTTTCCTAGTTTTCCAAACTAATAAGTGGCACTATCAAGCATTTGGATAGCGTTCCCGAGAGCACGCCCAAGCTGCTCGCCTTAATTGATATTGAGCGAAGCGCGCGAGGGCCGCCGCTGGCTAATTTGCAGTTTAATCAGCGTCAGTAATGAGTGTGGCTGATTAGCGCCGGGTGGAGAGAAAAAGAAAGAGACGGTTACAAGGAACGTCTGTCAGACCCCGGTGATAATTTAGGACTAATTGTCGTGATTAGAGCAAAATTGGATGACTTTGGAATTTCTAACGTGACGCGCCAGGTTGTGCAAGTGTGTAAGGTGATGTTTCTCAAGGGCCTTATCCTAATATTCAAGGAAACGTTTAATAACGTTCAGATGCTTTAACCCTAACAACAGTTCGCCCGTTTACCTTTGTTATCTTTATCATTAGCCTTTGTTTTTTTAATAGTCTATTTTAATATGAAACAAAGGCAGATTTAATCTCTTTTCATCCCCAGTGTATGTGTGTGTGTGGAAAATGTCTGCAAAAGACACAAGGCTGAATCTCACCTTATATTAACAATCTGTTTTTTTCTTTTTTTTGATAGTGAATGAACGGACATGTATATTCGTCAAGACGCACCCGAATACTCCAGGAGCAAAGGCGAAATTGGTTTAAAGCTGTGTGTGTGTGTGTGTGTGTGTGTGTGTGTGTGTGTGTGAAAGAGAGAGATTTGTTGAATCTGCTGTTTCATCTGGCACCTTTGCTCTCTCTCTCTCTCTCTCTCTATTTATATAGATTAATAAAGACAGCAAATACTACAACACATGACGCATTTCGTCAATCCTCAAGGTGTTGACAGTTTGCGTGTGAAAAAAGTACAATTTCATAATTTATTTCTTGTGGTATCAGTATAACAGGAATTTAAGAAATGGCATCTGTAAAATTATAGGAATACAGTTAATTCTAAGTAAGTATTAAAATCATACTTAAGTAAAAAATCGATGTATACTAGGCTGAGTAACGTTCTACTTAAACCACTTCTTTCATTAAACAACATTTAATGCACATAAAATCCATCAAGGCATCATTTAACCGTAGTTGTGGGGTGTTTCAATCGCCTATTCATGCATCCATTATATTCCTTTATTGTTGCTCTTGTTGTGTTTTAGACAGTTAAGCTGAACTATGCTGTTTGGGAGTGAAAATGAATATATTTTATACATATGCGCAAACCTTATGCTTATTTTTTTAATGTCACATGAATTAAGCCATGTCATATTATACACATCACCCTGATGTCCCAGTACACCCGAATTCACCATAATAAATGTCAAATCTAGGGTGTCCTGCGCCATGATAGACTGAGGGGTTCAGTGTTTCTCAAATAGGGCCACAAAGAGCGGTGGATTTACGCCTGTTCTTTATTCTAGCCGTGCACAAGAATTTATTTTCGTTGTCTATGTAGGCACCGGTGTGGTGGACCCCGATCAATAGCCGTCGCTAGAGGTTATCCACACCGAATTATTCTAATGTCACAGGGAACGTGGGCAAATTGATGGTGATAAATATTTTTACCGGAAGATTAGGTGAAGGGGAGCGTGTTGCGCGGTCTATTGTAACCTCCAGCACGTTGCGCGCGCCGGATTCGGCTCATTCATCGCGCGTCAATGGGCCTGTCTCCTCGAGAGGAATCGGTGAGTAAACACGGGAGGCATTTGTGTGTGTGTGTGTGTGTGTGTGTGTGTGTGAGATTTTTGATTGTTCATATAAATAGAGCGCAGACAGCCCCCTCTCCCCAAAGCCTCTCGCGAGACCCGTTCTCGTGCTACTGACAGTGCTCAGGCGCTCTACTACGCAACACGCACGCAAGCAAGCACGCGCACTCGCCTCTTTGTCTCTTGCTGTTCCTGCATTGTCCTCCATCAATTATTGCCATTGTGTCCTGGATGTAACTCAATATACCCGCACCCCCATTTAGTGAGCAAGAGGGAGAGAAAGTCAAGCGGATTATGTAGGAGGCACAAGGATGATGTGTGTTTCCTTTTGGTGAGGAACCTTTACATGATGTGCCGACCAAGAGCGCGCGGACCAGTAATAATGCGTCATCCTGTAAGAGTTATGTTTAGTCAACAACAATTTATGCATTCTGGCCCTGAATGTCCAAAGTATGGAGAATTACGCGCAACCTGGTGCCCAATTTCAGGGGTGAACACAGGGCTGCACTTTGTTAATCATTAAATAAATACGTGTACAGTTTACACCAATTAAGGTTTAAACAGTATATGCAATCACAGAATATCGAAAATGTATATCGTATATTTCGTACATGCAGTTTATTATGGCATAACATTGTTATCAGTATATTTTGTCTGACTATTATTCGTGTAAACACCACAACGGTCTAACGCTAAACACACACACACACACACACACACGCTGTTCAAGAGGCACTGAATAACTGAGATTTGATACTGCTGAGTGAACATAAAACAAACTATAATATAATATAATATAATATAATATAATATAATATAATAATTATAATTGCTAAATAAAAACAGTAAATATAAAAATAATAAATTGGTCAATAAATAGAACAGACATATACGTTATACGTACACAAATTTAAACGTTTTACAGACAGAAATAATTAACTGTTTATATATAAATTTTGCTGTATATATATATATATATATATATATATATACACTATATTGCCAAAAGTATTCGCTCACCCATCCAAATAATCAGAATCAGGTGTTCCGATCACTTCCATGGCCACAGGTGTATAAAATCAAGCACCTAGGCATGCAGACTGTTTTTACAAACATTTGTGAAAGAATGGGTCGCTCTCAGGAGCTCAGTGAATTCCAGCGTGGAACTGTGATAGGATGCCACCTGTGCAACAAATCCAGTCGTGAAATTTCCTCACTCCTAAATATTCCACAGTCAACTGTCAGCTGTATTATAAGAACGTGGAAGTGTTTGGGAACGACAGCAACTCAGCCACGAAGTGGTAGGCCACGTAAACTGACGGAGCGGGGTCAGCGGATGCTGAGGCGCATAGTGCGAAGAGGTCGCCAACTTTCTGCAGAGTCAATCGCTACAGACCTCCAAACTTCATGTGGCCTTCAGATTAGCTCAAGAACAGTGCGCAGAGAGCTTCATGGAATGGGTTTCCATGGCTGAGCAGCTGCATCCAAGCCATACATCACCAAGTGCAATGCAAAGCGTCGGATGCAGTGGTGTAAAGCACGCCGCCACTGGACTCTAGAGCAGTGGAGACACGTTCTCTGGAGTGACGAATCGCGCTTCTCCATCTGGCAATCTGATGGATGAGTCTGGGTTTGGCGGTTGCCAGGAGAACGGTACTTGTCTGACTACATTGTGCCAAGTGTAAAGTTTGGTGGAGGGGGGATTATGGTGTGGGGTTGTTTTTCAGGAGCTGGGCTCGGCCCCTTAGTTCCAGTGAAAGGAACTCTGAATGCTTCAGCATACCAAGACATTTTGGAAATTCCATGCTCCCAACTTTGTGGGAACAGTTTGGAGCTGGCCCCTTCCTCTTCCAACATGACTGTGCACCAGTGCACAAAGCAAGGTCCATAAAGACATGGATGACAGAGTCTGGTGTTGATGAACTTGACTGGCCTGGACAGAGTCCTGACCTCAACCCGATAGAACACCTTTGGGATGAATTAGAGCAGAGACTGAGGGCCAGGCCTTCTCGTCCAACATCAGTGTGTGACCTCACAAATGCGCTTCTGGAAGAATGGTCAAAAATTCCCATAAACACACTCCTAAACCTTGTGGACAGCCTTCCCAGAAGAGTTGAAGCTGTTATAGCTGCAAAGGGTGGACCGACGTCATATTGAACCCTATGGATTAGGAATGGGATGTCACTTAAGTTCATATGTGAATCAAGGCAGGTGAGCGAATACTTTTGGCAATATAGTGTATATATATATATATATATATATATATTACGTATATGTATATATATATATATATATATATATATATATACACGTATATATATATATATATATATATATATATATATATATATATATATATATATATATATATATATATATATATATATGTATATATATATATATATATATATATATATATATATATATATATATATATATATATATATATATATATATATAATGAGGAGTCTTCTGGCTTATGTTTTTAAGATCACAGAATAATATGTAAGAGAGTTCACCACCAGCCATTATTCAAATTCTTATATAAAATCTTAAAATCTTATATATATCCATACACATTACATGTAGTGAGATTCATTTTGACTGTCCATGACATAAATGAAGAAATATATATATTCCTTAGCATCTTAATCTTGGTGGTAAAGACAATGACGGGCCTTCCTCAAGATAAGGAAGAGTAAGACATATCTGCAGATCCATACTGCTTGTGGTCTGTCTGTTGGTGCACGTTGAAGATCCAGAAAGTGGATGTTGGTTCCAAGAAGGCTAGTTTGAGTTTTTCAGAAACTGCTGATCTTATAGTCTCTGGAGTTTACACAGAATGATGCAAAAAACAAAAAACATCTTGTGTGCGGAGGGTCTGCTGGCTGAAATACTTTGTTGATGAGACAGATCAGAGGACAGACAGATCAAACTCTTTGTTCAACTATAGTGAGCAGAAAAATATCTCAGAATGGACAATACATCAAAACCTAAGGTGAATGAGCTACAACAGCAGAAGACCACATCAGGTTCCACTTCTGTTAGACTAGAACATGATTTTTAGGCTACCTGTGACAGAGATTCACCCCAATTGGGCAGCTAAAAACTGGAAAAAGGCAGGGTGGCTTTTTATTCTAATTTCAAATGTTTAGTTACGATGGGTTACAAAGCTTATACAATATACTTATATTATGGTCCTTTAAATCCTCACAAAAATGCTGAAGTGGACAGAATTTTGAGAAGTTTGAGACCCCTGTGCTAGTACACCTTCACATTAAATGCAAGCATGTCGCCATCTATGGATGACATTAAACATGTGTGCACGTGGACACTAAAAGTCCATCTATAAGATAAAAAAATAAGATTAAGAAAGGGGAATAATTGGAAATAAGGGGAAAAGAGGAGAGATCAGAAGAGATAAATATTAAAGTGAAAGATACAAATGTAGGAAGGGGTGGAAAAAGGTGACAGAGATAACAGGGGTAGAGAAGATAAAGGGAGGAGAAATAGAGGAAGGAGACCTGAACAGTAATATAGAAAGTAAACTGAAAAATAAAATAAAAGAGAATAGGGAGATAAAGGACAGGGAGGCACAAAAACGTAAGAGAGCTAGAACAAAGAAAGAATCGAGGGATAGAGCAAAAACAAAGAGATAAAAGAGTGAAGAGAGGGAGAACAGGAATAGCTAGATAAAGACATCTACTAAAATCCTCAAATGACAGCCAATAAAAGATTATGGGGTGAGGACAGAACAGGGGAGCAGGGGAGGATGGGCATGTCTGAAAGTGTGTCCACTCATAAAAATGTTTTCCAAATACACACTTATTCTTGCAGTTCTCTTCAGATAATTTTCTATAAGCATCCTGTGCAAACTCACAAACACACACCCACACTGTGCATATTTTAGTGCAAGATCTAATGGAAATAAAATACCTGGGTGGATGAGTGCAGATGTGTTTGATACAAATAGTCATTTTCCTATTTGCTGCCTCATTGAGCTTGATGAATGATGGGAGTCGAGTAGAAGCAATGATGAATAGTAGCCCTCGACTCCACTGCATGCCCTATTGATTCTCTTTCTTTATTACTACAACAAGCCAGCTGCCTGAACAAACATACAGACACACAGATACACAGACACACACAGACACACACACATATCCTGGCTAGGGTAGAAAGCTGTTCAGCATGTTAACAATTAGATATTCTCTTCAGGGGTGTTATTTGTTTTTATGGAAGATCTCTTTGTATCTCTCTGTATCTCTCTCTCTCTCTCTCTCTTTTAGCATCTTTCTCAAAAAGCTTGATGACTTTGAACAATAGGAGTTAGGAAAACTTATGAAAAACATATATTCACGTTAAGCAGAATTTCAGTGTAGGGGTGGATTACTGCTTGGTAGTGAGATATAACAAAATAACATTAGAATAGAATAGAGAATAGAATAATTTTATTAATCACCGAGGGAAATTAAGTAACATTCTCAGGTTTGTGTATGAATAAGACAACCTTTGACCTCGGAGACACCTTTATAATACAAGGAATAATCCAATCATCCCAAAATTGTTGACTCTAATCAGGTTTAGAAGTATGCGAATAAATTTCAAATGAAATGTTGAATAAAATGTTTTATTCTCCAGTTTTAGAAAACAAAATAGATAGATTCAAGACTCAGATTGTACTTAGAGATAACAATGATTTATATACATTTTTTTTAACGTTTACAGGAATATTAGTCAGAAATGAAAAGGGAGGAAAAGTATCACTGATCAATGTCCATGTGTGTATTAGCAGTCAGTATTAGAAGAGACCAGTGGTAGAGTTCAGCAGAAAATATGTAAATTTTAAACAAAATTATATGATTTTAGAATTTTATTATTGGCCAAAATTAACTGAAAGTTTTCTCTCATGGGCTTTCTCAACAGGTTCTGTTTTTTAGCCTAAGAAGATGTTCAATAAACAACAGTACCATGATTGGTGGCACTATGATATGTGACAATAGAAGTGAAGTTTTTTCTTTTGCAGCTATGATGATTGGGATATTTGCTTTTGTAGGTTTTCTGCTTTTGACTTTTCACATAACATCAGATAAAAACAAATCACAACCCACATTCCTACAGAAGTTTTTGCTACAAGTCCAACCATGGCTTTGACACTGAGAAACAGAAGATTCTTCTCATAAATTGGTCAAGTTTATTGCAGGCTTCAGTGAAATTACCGCTTTTTACAACTTCAGTGACCATTCTCCTCTGGTTAGAGTGCTTTGTGTCCTAAAATGATTATACTGATCAGCCATAACATTATGAGCAGTGAGAGGTGAAGTGAATAACACTGATTATCTCCTCATCATGGCACCTGTTAGTGGGTGGGATATATTAGGCAGCAAGTGAACATTTTGTCCTCAGAGTTGATGTGTTAGAAGCAGGAAAAATGGGCAAGCGTAAGGATTTGAGAGAGTTTGACAAGGGCCAAATTGTTATGGCTAGACGACTGGATCAGAGCATCTCCAAAACTGAAGCTCTTGTGGGGTGTTCCCGGTCTGCAGTGGTCAGTATCTATCAAAAGTGGTCCAAGGAAGGAACAGTGGTGAACTGGTGACAGGGTCATGGGCGGTCAAGGCCCATTGATGCACATGGGGAGTGAAGGCTGGCCCGTGTGATCCGATCCAACAGACGAGCTACTGTTGCTCAAATTGCTGAAGAAGTTAATGCTGGTTTCTGAAGGGTGAGCAAAAGGAGGACCAACACAATATTAGGCAGGTGGTCATAATGTTATGCCTGATCAGTGTACATGCCCAATAATACCAACAATCAACTATATTATTTTTTTAAGATTACACAAGAAATAAACCATAATAGTAGTAATAGAGTCCAACTACAGCATCTAGGTTTTCTCTGTGTTTCTTCTTGATGAATCTTTCCTTCTTGTCCCTCCAGTCTCCACGTGCATGTGAAATGAATGTTTAGATAAAAATCTGCTCAAAGCAAGAAAAAAAAAAACAAAACTAACGAGCATACTCACAAAATATTATTCGAAACAAAATATTTGTGATTGTAGATCAAACACTAATGTTACTCAATGCACTGTGGCAGATGACAAAATAAGACAATGAGGAACACATTCCTTGTGCTTTAGCAATGATGAAGAGGCATGCAGAGATGTTATGACGAGTT
Source organism: Hemibagrus wyckioides (assembly GCF_019097595.1). Lineage (NCBI taxonomy): Eukaryota > Metazoa > Chordata > Actinopteri > Siluriformes > Bagridae > Hemibagrus > Hemibagrus wyckioides. The sequence goes on from NC_080727.1 coordinate 9,865,256, forward strand.
GTGAGGGAGGTGTGTATATCTTAAATGCAGGGGGGAATATTTTTCCTGAAGGTAAAAGCAGCAACTATAAACCAAATCATTGCAAATCTGTCAGTGTTTACAAGCACTACCAAAAGTGCTTACACAAAATCACTGTTATTGAGACACTTCATTTCCCATCTAGGCCTGCATTATTGATGGGCCCATACTTACACTGTGTGTATATTTTAATTTGTCATGTGCCCACCATTTATGCAAATTTTGCCTTTGAATTGCATGCAGACACTACAGTTAAATGCTTTGTAATAATTTACTCCTGCACTTTGTGGGACTGTTATAGATAGGTAACTTCCTGTATCCACATGAGGTGTGAACTCAATGCCATTAGAGAAATAATTTATGGTAAACTGCTATGGTAATTTGAGCCCTTTAGGCATTTGAGAAATACTGTTTATAAAATAAGCTGAATTATTTAAAAACCTGGCTATTTTTGTGACAGAATGTGCCTACTATACATTCTGTATTTTCTTGTTTGCCTTTTCTTTACATGTCTGATAATGTAATGATTTATAATCTGGTATTAAACAAGAGGTTTTTAGTCTGGTTCCTCTCAAGGTTTCTTACTCATATTTTCTCAGAGTTTTTTTTCTAGACATGGTCACCTTTTGCATTGCTTTGCTTGACATAGGCTGCCTATTTCTGGAAATGAGTTTGTCAAAAAAAAAAAAAAAAGTTGTCAAAAGGTTGGCGTTGTATTGATAAGGTTTAAAGGCTGACCACATCCTAAATCACATCCTAGAAGAATGCAGCAACACCACCTCAAACATTCTGCTAATGTTTGTAAAAGCAAAGAAATGTCTCTTCCACCAAACATCCACTTACCTTGCTAGACTATCTCATCAATAACCAGGGTGTCAACATGGATGACCAGAAACTAACATTAGCGGCAGAATGGCCTGAAACCTGTCACTATCAAAGAACTCCAATTATTGTTAGGGTTTTGATAACATCTGTTTTTTTGCACCAAAGTCACAATGAAGATGGGCCCTACTTCTTAAATTAATGTTTCCTGTTGTGCAGGATCATAAAATGAGAAACTGTATCATTGTCATGTGTATTCACATTAAGATGTCTTCTAGGAGTGAGAAAGGTTTCTTCATTGTGCATAGTGACCCTCATTATCTTGAAGATTGATTAGATGAGAGATAGATGCAACTCATGCACATGGGAAGATGTACACTAGCGAGTACAAGATCAACTGTTATTGATAGATTGATAGATATTGGCACATACTGCTGTTGCATGGCCCACCTTTTTCACAGCTATTACAACTTCCCCACACTCACATAAGACATTATGTATGATGTCAGATCATGCTGCACATGCAACAAACAAGTCTCCTCATTCACCTCCTGTAGGCCACTACATAAATAAAAACAACCATGGTTGACATGGTCTTAAATTTCCACCATCTAAATGGTGTCTTTCCATCATAATAACTGATCAAAAGTATGTCTCTAAAGTATGTAAACTTCCCATATTTTTCATTACTGCTTTTCAGATGGCTGAGATGTTGGTGTTCCATCAATATAGCTTAAAATCCTACTATCACTCTGAATGCAACAGAAAGGTGCATCCCAGAGGTTTCATTTGGATTCAGGTCTGAGGAACATGAGGGCCAGTCAATGGCATCAATGCCTTCATCATCAGAAACTATACACACTCTGGCCACATGAGACATTGTCATGCACCAGGAAGAACCCAGGGACCCTGCACCAGTGTAAGATCTGACAATGGTCTTTGAAGGTTTCATGCAGGTACCTAACAGCAGGAAGGGTACCATTGGCTAGCATGTGGAGGTCTGTATCCTCCAAGGATAATCCTCACCCGGACATCACTGACCCACCGGCAATCCGGTCATGCTGGATGATGTCGCAGGCAGCATATTGTTTCCCACAGCATTTCCAGACACTTTCACATCTATCACATTTGTTCAGTGTGAACCTGCTCTTATCCATGAAGAGAATGAGGTGCTAATGACAGACCTGCCAATTCTGGTGTTCAGTTAAGCTGCACAGTGGTGGGCCATGAGAACAGATTCTACTAGAGGAGGTAGAAAAGTTTGAAAATGCTGGAAAAGATGGCTAAGGTGTTGTTTGAACAGGTGTTTTATCACTATAGTCCTACTATAACTCTGAATGCAACAGAAAGGTAGAGAGGAACAACCAGAGGATTCTTATAAGCCATTGCCACAACTGACAGATTGATTGATTTAGATTCATCTCCTGAATGGCTGAACAAATGTGAGACAGATCCTGCACCGAATTGTGATGTGTTACAAGTTACAGGCAGATTGCCGCAGTAAAGAAACCCTGTACATGTTGCAACTTGCTTCAACAAGTTCAGTACTAGATTATTACAATCCAACATGGAATCCAAGAACACAGGTAAAATGTAAAAAATAAATTCCCACTAGAATCAATGGTTTAATGGAGCCAAAGCATAAAGTCATCTACACAACAGTGTGGTAGAACGATAGAAGTGTCTCTCATGAGTACACAGAATACAGTATGATAGAATTATAATAGACCATAAGGCTTGCCATCTATTTATTTGAGGTTCCTATATTGTCATTAAACAAATCTCAATCCAACAATACCTGATTCAAGACAGGAAGCTGAGGTGTATACACAGGGACATTCATGAATATATTCACTGAGGCAAATCACTATAATGTTTTGGGCCAAAAACATAGTGTTGAAACACAGAAGAGTCCTCACATCATTCCTCCAATAGATTTGGAAATGAATTCACTAACATTGTAATAATTTTAAATGGGAATGCTTGTAAACCAAGACATAATAATAATAATAATGTATTAGAGATGCAGTCAGTGGCTGCTCTGAGGGGGGAAGAGCCAGAAAGTGAGTGTTGTTGTTTTTTTGTTTTTTTTTTTCAGCTGGAAGTCACACAAACCTACTAATAGTTTTTGGTAATTAATTATATTTTTCATAAAATAATACAGGGCATTCAGATGAAGGAAAAATGTACCCAGTTGCTGGTGAGCCACAAAGAAATGCGTTTCCATGTATATAATCATAATTCCACAACTGGGCATTTAGGGCAGGATATGACTCTCATGATCTGTTTCTATTGGCTGGGCATTCACAGTGATGTGTACGGGTGGTGTACATGATGCCGGGAATGTCGGTTGGTAAGTGGGTCAGTTGTCCTTTGGCCATCCCAAAAGCATCATTGTAGCCTCTTCCACTAATCAAAGACACTTTTAAAAAGAATTGGCTTGGACCTTCTCAGGCCATTAGAATGGACATAGATTACTTAAATACAGACTGGTCGAATTATTCAATCAAATGCTTAAAAAGATGATTGTGCGTGACAATGAATGGTATTCTCTTCAATACTTGTGTGTTACAAGTGATCCTGCAAGCCTCTCTTCTTATTTGAACCATTATATGGGTACAAGTCCTGGGGCATGGACATCATCCATGAAAATGGGACCTTCTCAATGTAAAAATGAAATTCAATTTGTGCTGTACCTGAGAGCAAAGCTAACACAGGGATCTGTGCTCCAGGCTCAGGAACATCAATCCCAGCTGTATAACAGGGTGCTTGGCTATGTGTGTTTTCATTTGAAGACTGAGTGCTTATTGTTATAGAGGCACTAACATGCCACAACCTTTTGGACAACCGGTTACACATCTGTTTATTAACAGCAAACACTTGTTCTAAATAACATATTGACAAGGCAGTCAACGGGGCTCATAGGTATGCTGACTGGTGCTCACTTTACTATGCCACAGCAATGTTAAAATACTGAGTTGTGTATTTCTTAAAGAATTTGCAACTTCACTATCAGCTATGTTCAATAGTGGATTTTTTTGTATGAGAAAATTGCTTTTTTTCTTCAAAGTACAACCATTTTGATGACTTGTATATTGAGGGCAATGTGTCGAGGTTAATAATCTGATTTCTGTCTCTGTCAAGCTGTACACGAATGTCTGCTGCCTGATGTGATGCCAAAGACCGATGATGATACAGTCTGGATTTGCTCACACTCTGGACCTGCCTGATCCTCATCCTGGTGATTTATTTCTACCTGGGCTTCTGCACTTGTGATGCACTTTCTGTTGATGCACCAATGTGGATACCCTTCCCAGTTTAAGTCTCACCCTTTCTTCAGTGGGAATCTCATCTGGATACTGAGAACTTGTAAATAAAAACTGCTGCTATAATTGTAAAGACTATGATGATCAACTCTTTTTTTCTAAACCTTTTTTAACATTTAACAATTACTGTCAGATTTATAGTCAGAGGTGGCACATTTAAAAGTAGCAAAGATTTGTGTCCGGCATTGGTGAGTGTTAAACAATGAGTGTCCCATTTGCCTGTATGTACTCCAGATGCTCATGATGAGATGGTGTCATAGGGGATCTCTTCCCAGACCTCTATCAGGGAATCAGTGAGCTGCTGGACAGTCTGTGCTACTTGCTGGCCTCGGATACTCTGATACATAACATCCCAGAGGTTTCAATTGGATTCAGGTCTGGGGAATATGAAGGCCAGTCAATGGCATCAATGCCTCCATCATCCAATATCTACCTGCACACTGGCCATATGAAGCACTGTAGGAGCATTTACATAAGAAATTTAGTATTCAGACTCCGATCAGTGTTCATATCCTACCTTTGCTCTTGAGATAAGAACACTAAACAATCCTTGATCAGCTTCAAATCCTAAAAATTATAAAGAGTTAATACATTTTATGATACAGAATATGCTGCCAAGTTTTAATAGCTTGTATAATTTTAGTTAAACAAAACATTCGCTTAAAAATCCAGTTGTTTAATGTTAACTGCATTAACTAGTGGAATATTAAATATGAAAAATAAAGAAACCATGCCAACATAAATAAAATAATGAAGACAAATTAGACCAGTAATTCAGTTATAATATTGGAGGATGGATTCAAGGAGGATGGGCTCAGGAAGTGTATGTATTAGTTATATTTGCTGTGGCATTTTCTTTTTTATAATAATCTAAAACATTATTAGAGCCAAAATTATGTGGCCTATATTTTATGTCTCACTGAATGATAAATGAAGCCCAATGAGTGTGAATTAATGTCCAATTTATTCATTAGACAAACTGTGCCTGGAATTGCCAACTACATGTGACCTGCTTGAGCGGCAAATTATGGTTCAAAAAAAGTCACTGTGGTGGAAAAGGCACACCATCAAAAAGCTTAGGGCTAATGAGGAAATAATGGTTTAGTAACAATGATAATGAATTAATCAAACTTGTAGTAAACACTCTCATGTCAGAACAAGTAAGTGAAGCATTAGTAGTATGTCTTATATCAAATTTGATTATTCATTTATTTTATCGAACAGATAGACCAACATTATAAGCTATTTATTTATTTAAGTTAAACTATTAATTAATATATTATGTTTGTAATTGATTGGAGCTTCGGCTTTAAATTTAAAAAGTTCTGAAAATCTAATGTAAATTTACTTGTAAGGAAATTGTCATATGTGTGATCCTGGGTGCCAGATCTGTATAAAATCATTGCAGCTTGCCATTGATTTTCTGTTCCTACTGCAGAGAACCTATCCCAGGGGACTCGGGTCACACACTGGACGTACTGCCTACCTATAACAGGGCACAATCTCTCTCTCTCTCACACACACACACACACACACACACACACAGAGGAGATTTAGAGATGCCAGTCAGACTACAAGGCATGTCTTTGTACTGGGGGAGGAAACCCCAAATCATGGGATGAACATGCAAACTTTGTGCGCACCCATGTGGAAGTGAGAATTGTACCCACAACTCTGCCAATGTTTTAAGTACAAAGCCACTGTGACCCTCTGGTATCAAATGACAGTTTTCATTAAATATTTTACCAGGTTAATAAAATGCATTCACATAAATTAAAAAATATATATATCTAAAAGAGTGGTTAAAAACATCCTGCAATAGTAGCCAAGCTTTTCTAGAGCCACAAAGCACACACCTAGCAGCACTGCCTATGCAGCTCTGGGAAAGCAACTGAGTTATGCCTGTTTTTGGGAGGCTGACATAATCATGTGCAAAACTGGCTGCTGCAGATTGCCCAAAATGTAGTAGGCTACATCAAACAGAATATGTAATCACCTGCACTTCCCATTTCTCCACTCTGTTTTGTACTGACTTTGCACTTTACTCCCTCAAACAGGAGAAGTGCACTGTTTGCTCACGCACACTCAGTTATGTAAGTTTCATACGCCAATTTTGTACATAAAACACAAACGTTGTAGGGATGCAAAAAAATTAACCATATTTGGGTTATTTAGAGTACAAGATTTCAACATTAGTGACATAACATTTTGCTGACACGATTAGTGACATACAAAGTGGTTGGACATGTACAGTAGACACACAACAAATCTTTATGCTAGCATAAATTGTCTAATTTATACCAACACACGGCAAGAGGCAGTCAGTGTAGATTCAGTAGATGACTAAGGAATAAACACCACTACCACTACATTCTAATCAAAAAATCTGTGATGAGATCAGTCATACATTCATGCCAGTCATACAACTATTTAGGTTTTCCTGTATTTTCAGAAGTGATCAAGGAGATTTTTAATACAGTATTAAGATCAAGCCAGTGGCATTTCTAGCATTATGGTTCATCTTTTTCTTAATGAGTCATGTTTGGTGAGAAGACGAGATACATGTTCTCAGCATCACTAACGTACAAGATGACATTGATAAAGTAGGCTTATAGGAAACTAGATACATTATTTGCGTGAAGCAAATCCATTTGTGGATAGTCATAGCATATAATATGAGGATATCTTGGTAGGATGCAAGCCATTGCTATGCAGAGCATTGTGGTTTACAGTATTGAAAAGTGTGTGAAAGGTCCAGAAGGGCCGGTAATGATGATTTTTAAATAACCTTTTAATAACCAATTTTGTGCTAGTATGCTTACTAAATGCTAGTAAATATAAATAGCATTTGGAGAAAAGAAGAAACACTAATAGAGTTGGACAGCATGGAATGTGAATCAGGTAGGGAGTGAATACAATTTCCTCAATTTTTTACAATTTTTACAATCAACCATAACATTTCCCTTACTCCACTTGACAGAAATGGTGTGTTCTGTAATCTCAGTGCTCCTGTTGTGCCACTAACCTATCCACACACCATCCTAGCCAGTGGTGGACTGGGAACAAAAACCAGCCTGGGAAATTGCTTTGGAATAGTCCCCTACATACATCCGAAATAACATAATTGAGAGTGCATCAAACAGTATTATGGCACAGTGTGAGAATACTATGCAGATTTATTCAGCTTCCATCATGTTTTACTTCTTTTAAATATTACCTGATTTCACACAAACAGTAAGCAATATGTGAAAGAATAAAGTGAAACTGTTGATCATCTCATTTTTATAAACTTTAATCAATTTAATTTAACTTTAACTCATTTTTATAAACTTTAATCAATTTAATTTAATCTTTCATTTAATCTTTCATTTTATAATCTTTAATCAAACTCTAGTCAATGGGACTAGAAGCACCAGCACTAATGAAAAACAACCAAAGTGGGACCAATATACAGAGAGCACATGTGCAACAGATCAAAGTTATAGAGGTGCATTTTGTTAAGAGAGAGAGAGAGAGAATTTCCTTGTACAGGGTTTATTTCACTCCAGCATGGGTATGGCTTGAGTGACAATCAGTCAAAGTCAAACAAAACCAAATGTATAGATTAGAAATTTAAAAGCACAGCATCCACACAAGTATCCAAGAAGCCTAAATGTGATAAGATAGTCTTTGATACAATATACGCAGCTAAAATTATAGGACACTAATTGTTCTTCACCGTGATTTTATAAATGTTGGCCCTACTGTGTGTAATGAGGCAGATTCTGACACTTGGTGAGAACCCATATGCAAGGTTTAATAACAGGCAGAGGAAGCTGTGGTCAGTTACAGGGCATTCAACTCAAATAAACAACAGTCTAAAGAGCAAATCCAGAAATCATAAACCAGGTAAATCTTCAAGGTCTGCATAAAACTTGTGTGTGTGAAAGGGAGGACTCAGGAGACAGGTGACTTTTTCCCTTTTATTTTTTTGTATTGCATGCCTCCACTTAATAAACAAATATTTATTAAATCAAACATTACGCTGCTCACCGCATGTTGCATTCATATTTCAGTTCAAGTTTAATTTTATGTGTGTGTTGTACTGGCTTGATCAGATACTAGCGGATGTTTTTAAACAAGATACTGGGAGTTAATGGTATCTGCCAATATCTCTTGGTTAAATGCACTGTTGAATAAAAGTGAGCTGTGTCTAACTGATCAAGCATTTCATCAATGTATGGCATTGGGTATGAGTCAAATTTTGACAATGGGTTGACTTTTCCACGTAAAAACATACTGACCCACTGGCCTTGGGCTTCAAGATCTCTTGGCTGCTCCAATCACTGTAGGACTCCTCAATTACTCCCATATAGAACATAGCCTTGAGTACATCTGAAAACACATTTTGTTGGGATAAACTCAAGGAGGCTGTAGGGGAGGCTGCATGCAACCACACTTGGAAGAGTGTCAATGATGGTCTTTTATATGGTATATTCTATAACCTAGCAACCTGTGCCCTCTGTGCTGGTGGGAGGTGGTAGCCTTCATAGGGGACTAGGGTAATTTGGGGTCCATTTTTTAGGTTTACAGCTAGTCCCAGCTCCTCTTGAGAACTGCTGTCACTAGAGACACAAGAACTCTCTTTCCACATTTTCACAGGATTGAGTTAGAATAGATTTATAGATAAATTTCTATCCATTCGACTGACATCATCACTTGACTTCTCCAACTCACTATGGGACCTTAAGGGGTCCTTGCTTATCTGTGACTAATTTAAAGCCCAACATGGATAGTAAAACGAGTTCTGAAAATCCCTGTACACACACCTCACCTACACTTGTGGTGAATTGCAATGCACTGCATTAAATCATGCTTTGTTGGATAGTAGTCTGGTTACACCACCAAGGCCTGATGTGTACTTTCTTAAATACTCACTGACCTGCTTACTCAACTGGGGGAGCTTAAGTGTTCAGGATCAATTAATAAAATGATTAATGTTCCTGCTTCCATGAAGGGACCTGCAAAACTGCCCAGGCATTGCCCCATCCTTGTGGGCATAGAAGGTTCTACCTGTGTAGAACATAGGTGGCAAAAAAGCAGAGAGAACCCAGGGTTCAGGGGGCCAATTACTTGGAGCTGAGACTAGGAGAGGAGTAGGGAGAAGAGCTATAGAGAGAAAGAGGAAAACACCAGGACCTATGATGGCTAACAACAATAATAATAATCTTGATAATCTGCCAGCTGAATGATTTCCTAGAAGAAGAAGAAGAAGAAGAAGAAGAAGAAAAAGAAGAAGAAGATGTCTTTATTGTTTTCTTTACATATCCCAGCCTTGGGTCAGAGCTCAGGGGGAGCTAGGATGCTACACCCCTGCAGCAGAGATGGTGGGTATGGTCTAATTAAACCAAAGTATCATTAGGTAATGGGGGGTTAGGGGCAGTTTACTTGTTTTACACAGAGCCAGTTGGATTTGGTCTTTTTTCTTCAATAAATGAAATGATCATGTGAAAAATGTGTTTGCTCAGGCTGTTTTTTCACAAAATTTCTTTGAAGATCTGAGACAATTAAGACAAATATATTTAAAAATCTGTAAGGGGCAAATCATTTTTCAGGCTCTGTCCATTTGCAAGCTGTTCAACAATACACAACACTAAACTTAACTTAAATGCTATTCAAGCGCTGCATTATGCTTAGCCATCCAGTCACTGGCTTTAAGAAATAGGGCCTCAAAGGCATTTAACTTACCATAACCAATCCATGTTCACGTAATTATATCACCATCAGCAATCATAACAAAATGTGCATAGCATCAGTTGTATCTTACTTAATAGGTAGGCACCCCATACAACCAGCCATAAATAGCAATAGATCAAAAACCAATTAGGAAACTATGGAAATAGGGACACAGTCGAGGGCCACCAACTGACTGAGAGGAGGCGGGTTGAACCGGCAGGTAATGTGTGATGATTCTCACCTGTGTGTGATTACCACAAAGTTATTTATATGTTTTGTTTGTCTTTCAGTGACTTGGTGAGCCAGAGAGATAAAATGCTGGAGACACAGCAGTACACACTCTACCTGCATCTGTATGTATCACGTTTTACATTGACCAGGGCGGAATCTGCAACATATTGAATAGAATTTTTGTTTGATTTTTATGAACGCCCACTGAAAACTAGAGGAGGGAAAAAAGGAAGCCAGAACCCTCGAGGAATATTTGCCTGTCTCCTCTCTCTGAATTCTCTTTTATCAACTCACACAAACACCGGGGATCATCAGGACCCCTGGTGTAACTTCAATACAGTTGGACACATTTGCAAGTCCTAACTTGTTTGAATAAAATTCTTGTTCTTGTATGCGGCAAATTGTAAAAGTGTTTATTTGACATATTTTATACTGTACATCAACATAAAACAAAATGTTTAATTCCAGAGAAATAGTGGAAGATCCTATTTGTTAAATTCACACAAAAGGCTACTTTAGGAAAATCAATTGCCTTGACTTATACTGAGACTTAATTTGCTTGTGAAGCAGCAATCTATTACCACATTAAGCTCCACTAATAAAGTAAAGAGACAGTTAAAATGAATTAAGGCAATTGGTTTCATCATTCAAGTAATTAAGTGACTAACAATTTGGCTATAAGAAAAATGGACTGTAAAGTTATCTATCTATATATATATATATATATATATATATATATATATATATATATATATATATATATATGCTTTTTTTAATATATATTTTTTTTAATAAATAATACATTCATTCATTCATGACATCTTTATGCAACAACACATCAGATAGGAACCTCTAGTTTAGTGGTGTGTGTTGAATGGCACCATTAAAGATCGATCAGATAATAGCAATTAAGTTGACATCACCCTGTCCACAAGTGCCATCCAGTTGTCCAGGAACCATCTTTCCTTAATTGGCTCTTAATTTCCGTGAGTCAGCTCCATGTGTCTTTCTGTTTGTTCTTAACACCCCAGCATTTACTCATCATGATGACACAAGGCAAATTGTACTTAATAAATGAGTCTAATGGATACAGAAGCTGGAGTGTAAGTGTGATGCTTCCCTTGCGTAGGCATAATATTTATATCCAGGTTTTGCTCTGTGTGCGCTTAAGATATGTACAGGTTTGTCCTTATTAAATACTTAATTCAGAAGCAAATGGTAGGATAGTAAGTGCATGATAGCACACACATGGATGTCATTAGTCTCCAGCAGTTTTAGGGTCAAATGATTGATTGTGTTAAAGATTGCATTTTTAAAATGAATAACAATCGTGGCATTCTGTGACGAATGCCATGCCCTGTAATTTGTGATGTTCAGCAGAAAAGGTCAGCAAGGTCAGAAAAGCCATTTTCATCAAAGCAAGAGTGGTAAAGTCACTGTCATGACAAAGCCGTTACCGTGATCTTTTCCAATCCAGCTGGCCATCACTTTAATGAGTATATCAAGAGAACATTTTACATGAAACAATAATATACCTCTACTTACACTTGACCTTTGGCATTTTTGGACTGCGCAAAAAACTTTAATGGAATTAAAATAATTGGAATTGAATAAATTAAGAAAAAGTTTGTCAAATTTATTACTTACAAAAATGAACCACATATTTGTGTATAGTTGTGTATAGTATAGTTATAGCACCCGGTATTGGCTGGTTTGTATAAAATTTTGGGTGCGGTCTCCAATGGACAACACATTGTAATGTTCATAGAAATTTGACTTTCAACAGATACAGCTCTTTCAGTACATGTGCAATAACCTAACATTTCTTTGACCTGTAGCAACCAAGAAGAATCAAAAAGGCAAAGAATCTTTCAGCTAAAAGTAAGGAGGACTCAATTTTTGAGAAAAAAGTGTCACCAAATTTGTGAAGATAGCTCGAGTTCTCAGTAGAAAGTACAAAGTTCTGCAATTAAATTATTATTATTAAAGTATAATTTTTCCTTATGTAACCACACCAGCTCTTTTCAGAAAAGATTGGACACCCCTGTCCAAGAGGGACAAAGTTTTGTGATGATAAATCAATGTTTGTCCTATCAAATTCTTGTCAAGTTGTTCATTAATTTTTTTTCCAGATTTTACATTTACAGACAGAGATTCAGTACACCAAACATCAGCTCAATTCCTGAGTAACAGTTATCTGAATATAGCTCTGTCCCTGTCTATGACCAGACCCAAAATCTCAGAATCTTATCCTGTGTATACTACAATGACTTCTAAATTAAAAAAACAGGGTATTCTACTTCATTTGGCAAAGATATATCTTTAAAACAACCAGTGTTAATATCTGTGTATACTACAGTGTTAATATCCTGTGTATACTACAATGACTTCTAAATTAAAAAACAGGGTATTCTACTTCATTTGGCAAAGATATATCTTTAAAACAACCAGTGTTAATATCTGTGAAGTTATATATAATCTTAAACATGGTAAATTATGGAATTAAAAAAAATAGTTTACAGTGCCCAATGGTAAGTGGAGTTTATGTTGATTCCGGAGTCCTAGGAATCATCAGGGTCTAGGGGTCTAGCTAAAATAAAAGAGAGAGCAGATTAGAACTAAAACATAATATCATGTTAAAATGCTTATGAGACTACTTAATACTTCCCTAACCTGAGGGAAAGAAGAATGGGATGAAATAAAAAGATGAATATGAATAGGCTTAGTCCACAGTAAATAAACAAAGAAAAAAAAATTACTCTATTCTACTCTCATTAGAAGACTGAGATGATTACAATTACCTGACCATTTCACAGTCATAATAGCAATGTAGCTTATTACACAGCTTTTAGCCAATGTAATTAGCTAGCTACAACAACATCTAGTTAATAACCTCATTCAGCAGATATAGTAATTTATTTCAGTATAAGACCATTAGGTAGTAAGTATCTCAAGTGTTCTCCTTTATATTTAAGGTAGACTGGCTGGGCAATCTTGGCTGGCCATGATTCAGGCAAAAAAGAAGAAGAAAATAAGTATAAGAAGATATTGCAAACAGCCTTGAGGACTGGAAAACTGGATCAAAAGAAAAAACTGTCTGTTTGTGCCTGTGAAAGCTTCATATTCCTGTTTTTTGCTGTAAGGACTGGAACCCTATGTGGTCTTTGTTGACCATCCACCTAAAGGGTCAATTGTTTTGTGCATGTTGATATGTTTTTCTGCTCACCATGTATGTAAAGAGTGACTATATGAGTTACTAGATTTTCTGACAGTCAAACCAATCTGGCCAATTGTTTTTTAACCTCTCCAATCAATAGAACCAAAGAAAGGCCCAAGAGATTCTAAAATACCAGTCTATCTGGCTCCAGCAAGCATGCCACACATTAAATGTCATGTGCATGCCATACTTAAAGTCAAGTGATGTGAAATAAAGTGATATGAAGCTGTTTGCATGATTTTATGCGTTGCTTGGATTTTATCCATGATTGGTTGACTGGATAACTGCATGAATGAGCAGGTGTTCAGGTGTTCCTATTAAAGTGGACAGCAAGTGTATAATTGATCAACATTAAAACCATTCACTGTCACATTTCATATCCTGTTCATCTCATTACAGTGGTCAAGGGGTGGGAAATGTGTCAGAACCCACACTGTATCATAACTTTCTGCATATGGGGCTGTGTTCAGCAGACTGGTCAGCAGAGTACCCATACTGACCCCTGTCCACCATTGAAAGCACCTACAATGAGCACGTGAGCATCAGAATTAGATCATGGAGCAGTGGAAGAAGAATGTGCCCATTGCCTGCCTTGGGAAGAAATGGTGCCAGGATGCACTATGGGAAGAAGGCAAGCCAGTAGAGGCAGTGTAATTCTCTGTGCAATGTTCTGCTGGGAAAATTTGGGTCCTCGCATTCATGTGGTTGTTACTTTGACATACACCACCTACCTACACATTGTTGCAGCCAAGTACACCCCTTCAGGGAAACAATATTCCCTAATGGCAGTGTCTCTTTCAGAAGGGTAATGTGCCACACTGCAAACAAATGTTCAGAAATGTTCACACAGATGAGCATCCCAGAGCTAGTGCTAGACGAACTTTTGTGGGCAAAAAGTATACAATTTTAAAAAAATTTTCTAAGAAAATGACTGATCGTTTTACTAGATAAGAGCCTTCTTCCTCGGCTGGGATGGTTTAGAGCCCTCTGAAGCTGCATTTAAACTGCATTTTGGATGTTCAAACTCGTGGGCGCCATTGAAGTCCACTATATGGAGAAAAAGCCTGAAATGTTTTCCTCAATAAACATCATTTCTTTACGACTGAAGAAAGAAAGACATGAACATGAACACACATTTTTTTGTTCTGGAAGTGAACTTCTCCTTTAAGTGGACCAGAGAGACCTGAAGATGGCAGTTCACAAAGTTTCCCATTTAATCTGACTGAACTTGAGAAAAAAATGGGTGTGTAAATCTTGTACAGACTTATCCAAGAAGACTCTAAGCTGCAGTGACTGCAAAAGGTGCTTTGATTTATTTATAGACTTCTAAATACTGTATGTCCAGAAAATTAGTTTTTGCTTTGACTTTATTATATTTAGATTGCAAAAAGTGTAATCAATTTTAAATAAAATCTATAACACAACGTGCAAAAAAGGAAGGGATGTGAATAAATTCTAAACACACTGTGTATATTATCTTGTATACATTTTATAACAGCAAAACACTGTGATGTGTTATTGTACTTTTCTGGTTATTCCTTACTTTTTATGCACTGTACACACTGCCAGAGAGAATAGAATAACTGTTGTGTTATTAGAATAGTATACATACAGGACAATTTTAAGAATTGAGATTAGTTCTTTGAATTCTCATTTGTTTGCTGTCGTTTTTAAACATGTACACAAACAGTGGTGAGTGATGCATGTATATCTTGAAAGGAGGATGATTTTTCCCCCTGTGCCAGGAAGTGGGAAATATCAACATAAACGTGGACATAAAAGAAATTATTAGTATTGATAAAGACGCGCAGAAGAGACGGACAGAGCATAAAATACTGTGCTATAGTGCCACCATCAGTCCGAGCAGCCCATCACGCTTGCTTGAGTGGCAGGAGGGACTACTACACCTACTGACCTAGTTTTAGACAACCTCACAGTTCGGTCACCATCATTTGTTTTAGGGCACAAAAAGAATAATATAATAAAAACGACAATCTGCATTGGTGTCTATGAGAACTATAAAACTTAAACTAAAACTGCTGTATACGAGAACTAATTAAAAAAAAGCTAAACATTTTCTATTATCCTAAAACCCTGCATTATAGATGGGCAGTAATATTTATTCTCTGTGTGTATTTTATTTTGCCATGTGCCTGCCATTTATGATGATAAATCTAAGTATCAGATCTTAGAAGCTGGTGTGCAAAGTTTATTTTACTGTGCTGTCATTTCTGTACTGGTTGTTTTCAATTTAATAGTTCATTTTGTATGCGCACAGCACACACAAGCCACATTCCCCCATCCCAGACCTCATAAAAAGTATCACCCTGGACCGCGCATCACCACTTGACGCACGGTCCTGTCACAATATATTACAAGAATAAATAAACATAAACTTTTACGTTATAATTCGCCCCTCCTGGGGTACACTAGCACTGGAAAACTAGCCGAGGTAACCTGCAGACCTGCAATGATTAACGTTCATTACTCTAGACCCCTGCGCAAACATGTCTTTTTGAGTCCCAAACCGGCGCGCGCTCGTGTGTGTGTGTGTGTGTGTGCAGGCCAACAGTCGTTCTCTAGGTTTATTGCTGTCACTCGGAGCACATTAATCCGGCCACAATTAGGTGTAACTCTCCGTTTTGATGATAGCCTTGGGCCCTAATCAGGAGAGTAAACTCGCGCTATATTTCAATTTGGAGGGGACTTTTTCGCCCGGCAAAAAGGACGATAAATAAAGCGCCTATTTTCTCCGCCGTCACGCTGAGGCGCCCCAGAATGCACTTAGTGTCGGCCCCTCTAATCATGGACCGCATTCAGCAGCCGCCATAAATCATCGCTCCGCAAACGCAGTGATTAGTGAAGCCATTTACACACGCGCGCACACGCACACACACCCCATACCAGCTTTTAACACAGACACCTCCATAGCACTCCATAAAATAGGTGTACAACACACACGCGCGAGCGCGCGCACGCGCACACACACACACACAGTGGCGTGCCGGCTTCTACATACTCTATACCTCTATACAACATTTGCATACAAACTGTTTACAATTTACTTTACGCATCAGTGTTATGGCATGTTATTTTCCAAATATCCAAAGAGAGCAATAATAATAATAATAATAATAATAATAATAATAATAATAATAATAATAAATACTTTCACGATCTCATGGTCCTATGAGAATTTTCTTGCGAATAGCGGATGTAGGCCTATTATTTTCTAATCTGAAATTATACATGCGACACAAGGAGCGTCCAGATCGGCCCAAAACGACGACATTTAGATGCTAAATAGAGTCGCGCAAATGTTAATTGGGTAAGTGTAGCCCATTTATGTTATCCCCTATTTAACACCCCTCTCTCACCCCAACACACACACACATTGGCCCGAGTTAGTCTTAAAGCTCTAAAACGGAGTGGATTAGCGTGAAGTGGCCCCTATAATCTCCGTTCAACTTTCTCCATTTAACTGCGCAATTAGAGCCCAGTCACTCTCCATTTGTAGCGTTGGCCCGCGGGACCGCGAGTTGAACAAAGGGACCACATTTAAATGCGCTTTTTTATTTCGCGAGCTGCCTCTCGGTCTATTAAATCTCACATGAGGCCTACAGGGACATGTTGGATGAAAAATATATATATATAGAGAGAGAGAGAGAGAGGGTGGGCGCAAAACGTTCCCCTTTTCTTTACCAAAAGTGGCCCGAATCATACTCGCGCAAAATGAGATGCGCATTTAAACTCGCGTGACCATACCTGCCCCGCCTTAGTACGCCTCTTAATTATTTGAGGGCCTGCGCCCGTGCCTGATAATCATTTTTTTAATCCTGTGGAAAAAGTAATTTCACCATGGGGGAGAATGTTTCTAAATGGAGAAATTAGCATGCTGATGAGAGCGTGTGGGGAAATCGGAGCAAAAGGAAAGACAGGAAAGTGTGGTAGGAGGCGGCATTTAATGACACGGCGTGCGCTTTCCCGTGACATCATTATGCCCCATCCCTAACCAGGCTTGTCTCTTGCTTAAAAGCAGAATACCATATAGACTGCCAGTCCCCTGGGGGCAGGATATGTGTGTGTGTGTGTCCGTCTATTGCTTTCTCGGCCCCTAAAGAGGCGCGACACAAATAGCCAATTTGTAATCCATATTGCGAGGAGGGGAAAGCGCTCGCTTTTGTTTTTCACTTTGGCGAGCACTCCTCTCATGCTGTTCCGCCAGATTCGCCTATCAGTACCGGCCACTATATGCGCACCTGCGCGCGTGCTCTTCTATTCATTTTTAATGGTTTTTTATTTTTGAGAATGAGAAAAAAATTGATCAAGGTCACCATTTTCCTAAGACATGACATTTTGATATTCTTCATTCTTTAAAAAAACATCTTTATATTCGCAGGACCCTTCAATTTAAGAACCTCCGGTTTTCCATATCACCCAATAATATCTGCTCAGCAGTGGCTCTCTGGTGTTTCCTATTCAATGAAGGAAGCTGTAGTGGTGGACTTACACTTTTCGGAGAGCACCAGCCGGCCTACATTCATTAGCTGTAGACCTACCTGTGGTTGTTGTATCTGAAAAAATGGCCAATGAGTTACGTAATAAACTGGCAGCTCAGTGGTGATTTGCTCATACTCTCATACATTGCCATTGGGAAGCCACTGAATAATCAATCTTTCAAGGAAAGATGACACACCTTAAAAAGAGCCAGGTATGCAGATTTCGTTACCATTAACCGTATTTTATGCAGGTATAAAGGCTTTTGTAATCCGTATAACACCTTTAACTAAAACCAAGTGGCCTTTTTTAATAAAGACAAATACAAGTTAAGCACAAAGCAAGAATCAATCAATTGGTTTATAATGTATTTCTGTAAAAAAAAAAAAAAAAAAGTGTAGAGGTAGTACAGTTTTATGTGTAAAAGTTTCTTGAGAAACAGTTCTGAGACTGTAAAAAGTTTGTTTTGAGGAGCTGCTGTTCTATACAACCTAAGTTTTTTATATATAATTATTTATAATATTTAATATTGCTGATTACATTGATATACTGGGTTTTCCATATACTACACACAAAGAAAAGAAGAATCCTTTAATAATGTATCCTGTATTCCCTGATCTGCATCTGCTCTATTTAACCACCATCCATTCAGAAAAGTCCTCCAACAAGCCTCCTCTCTAAAGCACCCACTTGATTAAGCCAGTGACAGCATCCTAATTGTTTATGAAAGAAGCCTTAATGTAAAAAGCCAGACTGGAGTGCAGATAGGATTTTTAAATGCTGGAGGCATGCTTTTTTGCTTCACAGGGAGAAATTGTGGCCATGAAGAAGGCGACACTAATGCAGGTCTTTGTTAGGCTTCAACTTGGAGATATGCACAGCTGTGTGCGTGTGTGTGTGTGTGTGTGTGTGTGCATGCATGTGTATACCAGGAGGGCGACCTTTACACGGCCAAATTAGGGTTGAATAGACCAGTCAAGCATGTCACCCAAATCCACTCTCGGTGCTCAAGCCCTTCACTTCATTAATCCATATTAACTCACTTTGATTCCTCCTTGTAGCCCTCAATTTACACTAGCATGTGTGCACATAACATGCGCACACACACACACACACACACACACACACACACACACACACACACACACACACTAACACACATAAAGGCCTATATATGCATTTGTCTGTTTACTTTTAATTAACCAACTAGAGCTTTTCTCCACCGTCTAAAAACACACTAAGATGTTTTATGGTTCCAGTAAAGCCAATTCAGACCCCTCAATGCACAAAAAGCCACTAATTAAGACACTATACAGTGTACTCTTAGCTTTTGCCATTACAGCACTTTCTGCTTTTCTGGGGGGAAAAAAAAACAGGTGCTCGTAAAACACCTGCCATGATGGCAGTTAAGCCTTTGCACCAAGTGAGCGACATTAGGTCTTAAATGGAGGTTTTAACGTGAAAAGAAAACACTCTTAATCATGAGAATACATTATAGTCAGCCTATTATTGTTTAATTACAAATTGCACTGCTGTAATCAAGTGGAATTTTATTGCAGCTTTTAGCAATCAAATGTTCATCTCTATGAAGGATAATAATTTGACTGCATTAAAAAAGCATAATGTCATAATATTGCCACTACTGGAAAAAAAAAATAACTGAGGCAATAAAAGCCAAAGAGTAGAAATATTATGCAAGTGTGACTTCTACTTGTATATATTGGAGTGTGGTAGCTCATGGCATTCAGAACTGCATGTTATAGCGATTGATTTTAATCACTATACAGAGATCGGGATACTGGGTTTTTGACTTGGGAAGAATTGGATAAATGATGATATGCAGGAAGTGTTAGTTGGTTTATTTACATACAGATACAGAATAAACCTTTGACCTCTAGATTATTTGTCATGTATGATCCCAACCAAATATGTCACACAGGTCCTCAGTGGTTTACACAAGAGTGACATGCCAGCCATGATGCCTCTCACAAATTCTCCATCACATGTGTACCTTTTTAACTCCCTGCTTCTGATGTTCTGCCTAATGTAATCTGTAAAAAATCTAAAAAGCACATGGGCTATAGGTATAAAAAAAAAAAGGCTAGAGCTTTCTCTTTTAGATAGACAAGGTACTGACAACCTCCTCTGAAAATCCCACATTTTGCCACCGGAGGTCACTATCAAATACTGTATTGTTACTATAGTGACCACATGCTACCTGTTCCTTGTCTATATACACATAGACAACAAAATGTTCTGGAAAAAAGACCTTCATCAGCTGGGCAAGCAGAGATCTTCTGAGTCTGTTGTAAAACTGGAAACATTTGATGGTCAGGTGTCTCATTACAAATGAGAACTTTGGTCCCCACCATTTGCCGCCATAACAATCTTCACTCTTCTGGGACATCTTCCTCCAAGACTTTGGAATGTGTAGGAGAGAATTTGTTGGACAGGATACAATAGGTCTTTCATAGACTGGTCAAATGTGTTCATTGGGGTTGAGGTCAGGGCTCTGTCCAAGTCATTGGAGTTGACCACAACAACCTCGTCATACCATGTCTTTATGGCTATTACTTTGAAAACAGAGCTATTACAACGCTGTTACAACAAACTAGACAACAATTTGGCATAACATACAGTTGTCTAAAATGTCCTTGTATGATACAGCATTGACATTACCCTTCACTGGAACTGAGGGGCTTAGCCCAAATACTGAACCAGGCCATTATCCTTGAGCCATGAAAACCTATTTCCTGTGCTGATGCTGCTTCTAATGGCAGTTTGAAACTCTGTAGTGAGTGATGCAACAGAAGATAGAAGATTTTTTTGTATATTTCTGCAGGCTTCAGCATTCAGCAGCTCCACTTGGATTGCGTGGTCTACACTTCATTTCTGAACTGTTCTAGTTCACCTCTAAGGACAGATCTAGCAGGGCAGAAATTTCACAAGCTGACATGTGGCATCATATGAATGTGCCAACATTTATAGTGCAAAGTTACTGAGCTCTTTATGTTAACTCGTTTTCTCAAGTCAGAAAACTGTGACCTCCCTAATGAGAGTCTGTTATGTCAGTTTACAGAAGAGTAAGACCTGGCTTTGCTACAGAACTGTCACCAGTTTCAGGTAGGTGTTGGACAGTTTGGGCATGTTCATGAACTATCATGTCCAAATATGTCAATCACCTCATCAACCATACCTTTTTAACTTTCATTTATTAATTAAACATTGGGGGGAAATGTCAAGGTCAACTGAATTGAATGACAGAATGCTATCCCTGAAAAGAATTCTTGGAGATGTGACCTAAACTGTAATTTTGCAGTTCTACTATCATGGAAATAGGAGGGATTAAACATTGTACTGCAGCCAGCCACTAGAGTGCCTCAGAGACATTTTGGCTTCACTTTTTAATCCCTGTTACAACATCCTTACAGACATAGGCTCTTGGAAATTCCAAATGTTTGTAAATTGCTCTATATAGCACTGAACTATGAACGTTCTATTTCCTACAGCTAAATCTCGTTATTTTAGAGAGAGTATATACACAAAGTAGATAAATAGAAAGTATATACATCTCGTTATATATAGAGAAAGCTTAAATATGACTATTGCTGTCAGACTGCTCCAGTCCTGTGAGATTAACACATTACCAACAGTTAAACTGTTAACTAATGCCATACACTGCAAACTTTAGCAACAATAAATGCACTCCTTTTTCACTTTGTGCCTGTTCAGCATTTGTTGTCTCACCCAGGAAGACTCTACACATTTATCATTTACTTAAGGGCCACGTTTTATGGCTGAATCGCTGTTACACAGTATATTTCACTGGGCCCCAGGAGAGAAGCCTTAGGCAGTGCTGTTATGTGCTGACATTGGAGGAGCTTTTGTGTCATATTAGAGGATGTAATTCAGCTGATCAGGGGAACAGTAAAATTTCTGCTGCTGACAAAAAAAGAAGAAGAAAAAAATCCAAACAACTGGATAAGATTTATCGAGTTTTAGTATAGAGGGGGAAAAAAAGACATGCAGTAAAAAAGCAATGGGAGTAAATAGCGACTACTGGTTTATATTGAGAAATAATGATCATTTAACAGTAGAAATGTACAACAGAAGTGAGTTTATGTAACATGTAGGAACGTCTAACAAAATGCCCTGCATACGACTAATTTGTGCTCACATCTATTATGGTACATAGTTAATCTAAGTAGGAGGATTGCTGGTGATGATAAGTAAGGAGCCAGTATGTTAAATACTGTATGTTGGTTATAGATCCTGAGGTTTGCTAATAAAGGGAGACATGTTCCAGGTTTAATGAGTAGCCATATTTTTTAAAAGCAATCCAAAATAGACGTTATAGTGCATGCATTTGAGCCGAATGTATACACTGACAATCATAGAGAGATATTCAGACAGTCTATGACTATAGACAGGATATGATACAATCGTACTTTTCAAATTGGTTAATTGCATGGGTTTCCTTCGGTTTCTGTTGGAATTTCCGAGCTCCCAAAACCATGCATATGTGCATTATTCCTGTGACGGATTCTTGTAGTTCCTGGGATCAGTTTGTCTAGTTCACTGGGACTCGGACCAGGACAAAGTATTTACATAAAATGAAAGAATGAAGGTTAGTTAAGGTTACTCTAAGGTCAGTTTCTGGTGTCATGCTTACATGCAGAATCTAAAAAAAAAAAAAAAAAATCAGCAAAAATGACCACCTTCTCTTTCTACTAATATTTTCTTTCAAGTTAAGCTCTACTTTCTTTGTGACATGTCACCATGAAATGATACCACTTCAGTTCAGTTTTCCTGAAACACAAATTTAAGTCATGTAGATGAAAGCACATGATCACACGATCCTAGCAATTAATTCCCAGGGTCTTATTTAAAGCACGAGCGAGCCACCTACAGCCAGCTACTAATTAACAGGATGGTTGCCGTTACAGCACGTGTAGAGCATGTGGCTCAAATAGGCAGTTGCCATGGCAATAGTGTCATAACACACACAAACAATTTCAATATCATTGCAAAGCTTTGACAGTTCTGTGTTTTTACAAAAGATTTACGAATTTAAAAATAATTAGAGAGTTATCACTCGAATGTCTCGCAACTCTCGCATTCTTGCTTTAGTCGGGAACAAGACAGAAAGACGTGCTTCAATCACAACATAGAAACATCAACACCATCAACAGAAGGTGTCATTGCCCATTTTCATTGTACTGGTCCATTTGGGGAAAATGCTTTTAAATTAAGTTTTATTTCTGTAAAAGAAAATGAGTTTCAAACTTTTATTTGAAAAAAAATGTTTGTTCTTTATTTCATCTTTTTTTTTTGTAATCATCAATACAGCAACTGTTCCAGCTGTGCCAAAACACAACACACCCAGCCACCAGATCAATAATTGTGTTTGTGTCCACATCCTAATGGTCCTGTGGCATCCTTACAACCTACACTTAGGCACGATAGGGAGAGATGCACTCACATTCTCATAAAAATGTCATCAGCATGACCTTTTTGATGATGGCACAGAGTGCATGCATGGAAGATTTATATCTATAGTCTCGAAGCCCATGGGCTCTGATCCTGAATAAACAGCAGTATGTAATAAAGGCCCATCAATCCGGAGGTGTAGGGGTATTTACCACAGCATTGTAATGCTTTTCTGTGCTGAGTAAAGAATGGAAAACTGTTTATACATTTTAATGATGTTTATAATAATGGCAGTTGTTCATTTCCTTCAATAAAGGGATACGATACAGGACTATAGAAGAACTTCATAACTGCAATGTTGCACATAAGTCTAAGAAGAACCATTTTGTGGTATCTGCCTTCAGACCCACACAACTACATACAAATAGTACTGTAAGTTTGTCCCTCTGTAGACGTAGTCACATTTCATATAAATAAGAACTATACAGACTATTAGGACCTTTTTGACTTCAAAGTTTTGCACACCATGTATGCCAATTTAATGTAAGTGTGAAACGTAAGCGTAGAAGATGAGAAAATGAGGGGGAAAAAATGTGAATGTGAATTTAACTAATGCATATTTATTTTTCTATTACGAGTTTTATTTTTCAGAAAATGTTTCTCAGTACAGGGAACAGCTGGTCTGCAGTAAGTGCACATACAGATGGTAAATACAGAACAGGATAGAAATACAACCAAAGTATTCCTTCAAATCATTTTACGCAAGGTTTCTTTGCAAGAAAGACCTAAGGTCATTGAATTAAAGCAATCACTTTGTTAAATCAGTGCTACAATTGGCTATTGAGAATCTGGAGACTGGAAAAAAAAATCTTTATGGTGTAACAGCTAAAATGTTTTTTTAAATGATCGTACAAGTAAAAATACATGTATCAGTATGCATTTATGTGGGAACAAGATGTAACTCAACTATATATAAGAAGGTTGTTCACATACCGACTTGTGTACTACAAAAAAATAAGAAATGGATAAGAAATGCTGAAATTGCTGGTCCAAATACAATTTATGCAAAACCAGGGGAACGATGAATTTAGCCTGCCCTTTACAGTCATTGGAACAGAAGAAAATAATGTGTCCATCCGTCCATTTGTTCATCTGTCGGTCACTCACTCACTCAGCCTGTGTATTCTATGTAGGTTTTAGTTAATGTGTGTGTGTGTGTGTGTGTGGTATAAGGTGTATTCTATGCAGCACCAAGTGCTATCTGAAGCTCGTGGAGCAGCATGGAGCCGATGACCGTCTTTTCCGTGTTGACAGTTAGTTGAGCACTGGCATCTTTCTGCACCACACACACCAACACCAGGGTGCCGGAGCTCACCAGCTTGGCTGCAAACCTACACACACACACAAATAGAAAGGTACAATAAAATACAAAGCTTTGGAAAATAATATAAGACACAAAAAGTCTGTGTGTGGCTGTATTACAGTGCTTATTATACATCGTTGTTGATGGTGAAAAGTGAAGTTAGAAGAGCACTACTGGTCTTCCAAATAAATGTGGTTACAGGTTTAGCAACTGGACATTTTATTTATTATTATTTTTTTTAACAATATACTTTTGAGGAATTCATTCAAAAACCCTTAAATTAGAACGGCACAGTTCCAGGATGAGCACCTATTTTACAATTTCAGAGTAAATATTATAGGGTGTATAGTTAATTTGTCGCTACAAACGTGTTGAACAAAATCCGTACAATCGTGACACGTATTGTGCTTTACTACTGAATCTGTTAGAAAGTGTGGGTGGATGATAGAAATACACTGTGTCCACTTGTACATCTGCACATGCATGCAGTTACTTAATCAACCAATCACACAGCAGCAGCACAATACATGAACTCATGCAGACAGATCAGGAGCTTTAGTTAATGTTCACATTAAACGTCAGAATGAAATGTGGAAAAAATGGTTACTGTTACTTAACTGTGGCTTTTTTGTTAATGCTATATAGGAAGTATTTCAGAAACTGATTATCTCCTGGGATTTTCACGCATAAGTCTCTAGAGTTTACACAGAAAGGTGTATAAATATATATGTATGTTTGTAGAGGATCTGCAGGCTGATGCTCCATATTGTTGAGAAAGATCAGAGGACAATGACCAGACTGGTTTGAGCAGACATGACATCTATAACAACTTAAATCAGTCTTTATAACTGTAGTGAACAGAAAATCATCAACCCTTGAGGTGGATGGGCTACAACAGAAGAAGCCCACATCAGGTCTGGGGCTGAATTTGAGGCTATCAGGGGCACAGACTCAACTGGACAGCTGGACAAAGACAGGACAAAAACTGATCTTCAACTGTTAAGTTGCGTCCATGATAGCCTCAGTTTCCTGTTCTTGGCTGTTCTTAGTGGTCTGCTGTTGTAGCTCATCCACCTCTAGGTTTGATGTTTTGTGCATGCTGAGATGTTGATCTGTTCACCACAGTGGTAAAGAGTAATAATTATAAAGAACTAGAAGAGTGGCCATTTTCCTCTGACTTCTCTTTCCAGGGATTTTTTTGTTTTTCGCACCATTTTGTTTTCTCTACAGAAATCCTAGGAGATCAGCATTCTCAAACCATACTCAAACCAACCCATCTGGTACCAACAGCCATGCCATGGTTAAAGCCACAGCAATCACAATTTTTCTGATGAGAACATTAACTGAAGCAGTTGATGTGAATCTGCATGATTTGTTAACTGCATAAATCAGTGAATGGACAGTGAGTGTACTAGAAGTGTACTAGTGTACCAGTGCTAGAGATGAGCTGAATTTGTGTTGATTCAAATCTAAAATGATAAAATGCAATAAAACAAATACAAGCAATTTCTATATTTAGCAAAAATAATTAGTTTAGGATTTAGGTATGCACATGAAGGGTTTTTTTTTTTGCACTGTAACTGAGCCACTGGAGTAACGGATAAGCTGCATGTAAACAGAGCTATTAAGGAGCTTTGTAAAATAATTCAACTTCAGACAAAAAAAAGAATTTGCTAAGTAGAAAATAAACAGAGAACGTGTTAGCTCAGGAGGAGGCACAGCAAGTCTATTATGCCAGCTGATTAAAAAGCTATTAAGGGCCGAGAGAGGCCGTCTGTCAATCGTTCTCTCCCACATGCCCACCCACCTGCCCTGTACAGACACCCGGGTCAGAGAGCACCTCCAGGGGGAGAGTGTGCGCGCAACACAAAGAGCAAGTATAAGTGTATATCTGAGGCTGATTTTGCAGTGCAGTGAGAAAAATCCCCCCACCGCTACCCCAACCTGCGCAAACATGAACACACGCACACACTCTTTCTTGCCATCTGCTTCCACTTTGACGCCATATCACAACAATGAAGCATTTAGTACACACACGGGTCCTCCTTTTTTCAATGACACACCTCCCATTGCGCAACACAATAAGCCACCCCAGCCCATTTACCCCCTTCCCCCTCTCCCTAACCCAACAGACACATATACCAACACAAATCCTTATTTAGCCGTGACAGCGTCACACAATGCTGCCTACAGGGGAAATCACAACTGCTAACCAGCTGCTCAAGGCCAAACGATTAGCACACTCAGATACACTCACAAACTCTGCATTTGAGAGAACTTTGCTATGACTGATGATCACCTTCCGCTGTGTTAATTCACTAAAAAGCTGAACCACTGTGACTAAAGCCGAGGGTCAACACCCGTGTATGTTCAGTATCCAAGTGAAAGGAAATGCTCATCTCGATGCTCTACTTCAAGATCCCCATCTTATTTGAAGGGATCTACAATGATACATAAATCCAGGCATTTTGCACATTTGATTCCCATATTTGCCCTTTGCATGTTGCATGCCTTTGTAGGCTGACTGCCATCTACAGCGCATATATTGTACCCTGCAATCCATCCAGAATGTTTCCTGGGATGAGATCCAAACTCCATCGTGACCTTTAATAGGTTAAGCAGTACAAAAAAAGGATGGATAACAATATACTGCAAACTGTGGGATTTATAATCCCACTATCCTGTATCCAGAAGAGGATGGATTCATTTTTTGCATCTGATTCCTCTCAAAAGGTTTTTTAGATCACTGTCAGCTTAGTATATAAATCTCCATCTGGAAAGTGCTTTACAATCAAACTTGAACTGAGCAGAAATTGTCTTAATAAAATGGATTGACGTTTTATTAAAAGAAAATGACACTAAATGTTTATATTGAAATATTTGTGATGTGTTCCAGAGTTCAGAAATCCAGAGCTCCAGAATGCAGTGCAGCTACATGGCAGAGACATTCTGTTGGCTAGTAAGTGATCAAGTGAGATGAAAAGCATGGTGGTGTGCACTGGTGTTAGCATGAAATTTGAAGCTATGGATCCTGATCTGAGCAAAGTGAGGAGTTGAAAGAGCTGGACAGACTAAATACCTATAACAGTTTCATAGGCAGGCAACTGACATTTTGGGTAATGTAGCCATTAACCAAAGTAAAAACATTACTAACAACACTAACATGTTGAGGAAAAAGGTATAAAATTCTTTAAGTGTGGTAGTTTGGAAATGGACAAAAACAATCTACTTTTGTTATATCCAGACTGGACTACAAAAAAAATGACTACTAATAATATCTGGACTACTGCACCTTGGTGCTGGCAGGTATGCCCCTGTGAACCATCTACTCCCTTCAACTAATCCATAATGCAGCTGCATGACCCATTTCAACCTCCCAGTTTCTTCCACAATACTAGATTTCACTGGCTTCCTGTTGCTGCCTGCATCACTGATGCCTGCCTACACAGTCAAATACAAAACCAGCACCAAACCTACCTAAAAGCACTCACAACACCAAGCACGACACCCTGCTCTCTCGGTTTCTCTAGCACTGCTGGACTAGACCCATTTGCTCTCTCATGGTTCGAAGGTAGCATGCATCAAAGCTCACCAACTGGGTTTTTACTCTGACTCAGTCCTTGACCTAGCACAAGGATGTGTTTTTTGATTGAGATCACAAGTCACTTCTGTAAGTTGCTCTGGATAAGAACACCTGCCAAATGACATAAATGTAAATGCCAATAGCAGCCGAGTTGATGATAAATGAGATACTCTTTCTGTGTCTTATTGAGTATTGTTTCCCTACACTGCTTACTTTTATTTCTTTCTGATTTGCTAGGCTCAGCAGCCAGTCACACTCATCGACTGCCTCCAACACCAGTTCATCATTTAACATGTTTAAACAGTGCTGACAAAGTTCAACTATTGCCAGCATTATAACAGACAAAATAAAAATCTTTGTTGTTTCTGGGCCCTTACACGCATTCAGACATATAGAGGGCATGTCAAAGCAACACATTTGTCCAGTTGCAGAAGCATGGAGAGAAAACGGTTCTGTTAGTTTCACGAGCTAGAAGATCAAGATTACCTGAATTACAGGAAATCGGTCATTTTTAAGTCATTCTCACCGGTAAAGCTATACAAGAATTTTTAAAAAAAAATTCTCTATCCATCACTATCTGCTACAGACATCATGTCACATCACTACACCCCCCTGTATACATTAGCACTGCATCATTTCAACAATAATGTTTCTGAAAGTGGATAATTGATGCACCAAACTGTGATTTGTACTCTTGAGACTGGATGGCTTTCAAACATTTTGAGAAAATTGAAAGCACTAGGAGAAGACACGCTTTGTTCCACAGTTAGTCTATTACTTAATTTGTATCTGTGGTTCTTGGGCAGGTTATCAACATTGATCAGAATTTTTATAATCAAATTTTATCCATTTATTGCACAGGACACAAATACCCTCAGACACAACTGGCGTCTTTGACATACCCACAGAAAGAGTGCAGTTGAGAGAGAGAGAGACACACAATATACTTCTATGAAATAAGATGATGCAGACATAACTGATAAAATCATATTTCAGTTTTATGGGAAATGTAAGAAATGTGCAAAGGTTGTCAGAATCAACTTGGTTTTTATTCCAATGCTTTATAGCTCAGTAGAATTATGACCACCTTGTAGCCACTTTGGGTGATTTCAAACATATGATTATGACCCTAAACATTTTTTTTCCTGGAGACACAATCTTTAACAAAAAAAAAGATCCACATAGTGTTTGAATGTTGCCATGTTGGGTCACTCAAATATCATAGACACTCTCCAGGGCATCTGACATTCCCTTACAATCCACCTAACACTGCTTAAGTTCGCAGACAGACTCCAGTCATATTCAGGCGTGAGTACTGTAAAACATTCTTGCTGTTCTCCCTCCACGTTTCAATTACAGAACGCTCGGAACAGTTCTTTACTTCCATGAGGATTTTACGTGACATTTTCAATGTCCTGGCAACGTGGTGAATTGCCAGGATGTTGCCCAAACTGTATTGTGCCTCTACCGCTTCTGCACCCACCTCTATCCAGACACTATCCAAGATAACACTTCCTGCATTTCAATGCACTGGCATTTATTCTTTATATATTATAGTTAGGCTTACACCAAAGCATTCTAGCATTTCTGAAAGTGAAGCGTAGAGTCGTTACAGGTTCTCCGAACATTACTCAATTACCTTCTAACAGAGACGATGCAGAGACCGTTCTAAAACACCCTTGAACTACTTTTAGCACACACACTGCTGTGCTTTAAGAAAATTAAAGCACTTAAATTTTAAACATTGGCAGAAATGTGTCTATTATACTTGATTAAGACTTTAAACTCTCGTTTTAGTCTTAAATCTTAATCAAGTTTTTTTTAAAAATAGATTAATGCAAAAATAAATTAGAAGGCTATATAACTGTCTTTTTGCAAAACACACACAATTTGACGTATCTTCATTATACACTGCTGTGGATCTTCTAATGGTATTTAGCTCTTACACACTAACTCACTTGAACCTCTGACTTTTGTTTGTTCTTAGCAATAGCTACAATATAATCCAGTAACCCTGTTGCTCAGATAACAGGAGAGTAGCATGTTTACCGGAGCCAAATCACTACTTTTAGTCCTGATTTAAATAATCTCAATCAATCCTCAGGACCAACTAAATTGTGTTACTATATAAACAAAAACAGAACATTTGAGAGAAACAGCCAATGATACAGTACTGTATCTAAGCCATCTGTATTCTCATGATTGTTTTCTGTATCCATTAATGATGGACTGTGACCCATACACAGCTTCCTAGGTTCAGGAAAACGTATAATTGTATCCATGAGGTTTAACAATGCCTCCAAATTGTAATCATAAAACAAACTGCTTCTATTGTAAAACGAATGCTTTTTTTGAGAACAAACAGACCTCACAAGTCTTTTTTCCCCCCAGTTACCATATTGGTCACCATTTATACGCATACACATCCAGTTTTACTAAACAAGTCTGTTACAGAAACACAGCAAGTTGTGCTATGCTTCTGTAGACCGGTTCTTTTATTCTTCTACTTAGCATAGTATGCATGTACGGTGTGAACCTAATGTTTAAGGATATGGTATACATGTCATTTTAAACACATTTTATTCAAAACGTCAAGCTTAAACAGCTTAATTTTAAAAGTAAATCTTTTACACAAATGGATTTATCTAAACATTTTTTTTTGTATTTTATAATATTAAAAAAACAACCAGAACAGCACTAATGTGTGAAATTTATATAGAGCTTTTACAAAGTATTCACAAAAATAGATGGCTGTGAAGTAGATGGTTCTGTATTACTTGTTGACTGATCACAATTTCCAAGGTCACGCTATACTCTCTCAGTGCAGCGAGACTGACCGTTTAACACAAACAACACTGCCCTCTACTGCTGCACACAGGACGTGACATACTAAATAAATAAACCTCTGAAATACTTGCAGCACAACATACTCAATTATTTGTACCATTGTTACACTTCTTCCTTTTTGAACATTTGAAACCGATTTCCTGCAATTCTTATCGTTTTGACGGAACTTCAGCCAAATACTGTGATCTGCACAGGAAGACTTTTTCAGGCTCCACTTTCATGCCGGTGCAAGCATCATTTACTGGAATTGCTATTTTGTTGGTCTGCAATTCACTTTTCAGTAGCATGTGGATCTAAATTAATATCATTTTCAATTCAATTAAAAATTATTTGTATTGTGCCTTGTACGTAACAAAAAAAAGAACATACTATTTATTTCTAACATTGATAATGCATTCCTATTTTAATAGCACAGTTATGAGTGACAGTCAGTAGGTATGATTACATGTGCCCATTTTGCTCAATTAATTAAAACCTCTTGCAAGTTCTGATATGTATCCTAAACATTACAACCTGATTCAAATATTCCAAACAAAACTTCTGCACAAGCACATCATTTACAGTCACATTCACACCACTGCACTGCTCATGTGTGCAAGATATTCTTAAATCCAGTTGAGAAAATAGTCGGGTAAGAGTGTTTACATGGCAATTTTTTCCTATTTACCGGATTATTTCAGACATACCACCACTTTGCAGTCGGATTAAAATTGAATTTGGATTGTTTAAGGTGTTTAGGCTTTTCAATCTAACAGCCATCAATCTGATTAATAACGGATTATTCGATTGCATCTAAACATACTGCATAGTATTTCATCTCTACTTCATTATCTGGGTTGGGGGTGTGTGAACTAACTGCTGGGTTAATATATTTACACAGCACAGAAAAATGGCATTTATTAAGACGTTAACCTGTAACAGCTAAGGTTGGAGTTGGCAAATATCATAAGGTGAATGCTTTTAATTAATTTGAAACAATTACTACATGTTAAGTATGCCAAACTTTCCATTTGGCATTAATATTATTATTATTTACAGAAAAAGAAGAAGAAAATTAACTGAGAGGAATGGGCAAATTAAAACAAATTTTTGTTGGACAAATATGTGCATGTGCTCTGTCTAATTCTTACACAAACTGGGCTGGGTTTTTTTTTTTTGCACCATTCCATTCAAAATCCCAGCAAATTACATAGTGAAGCACAGACAGAAGAGAAGCCTTTAGCATCACTGCACACATGCAGAAGGGCACCTTCAGCTTCACTACACTGATGTGCTTGGTAATCCTGTGGTCATCAAGGAAAGCCATGGGATGAACCAAGGATGAACAGCACGCTTTAATGTTCTAATGTGAAAAGGAGGCGAATCAATTTCCTATATTCTGGGTTTACTCTAGCTACATTATATTCTTTGGCCTTTCTGTATTTTCAAAGCTGTCATTTTTTTGTGAAGTATTAATTTTTAGCAATAAGATATTGATAAAAATGCTTTCTTCCACCAAAGCAGCAATTGTGCCAGTCACAAAACATTCGCAGTCACTTCATGGAGATCAGGAGCTCTTATGCTGCCTCATCTACGTCCCCTGCCCAATTTGAATTGTGCATGCATACTGGGCAGGGAACTGGGATTGGGTAACCATAATCCTCTTCTTTTTAAATCCATCGGTTACATTTACATGTAAGGTATTTTGCAGATGCCCTTATCTAAAGCAACTTACATTTATCCAATTTACACAACTGTTCTGTTGAGGGTTAAGGGTCCAGCAGGGGCGGCTTGGCCACGCTGGTAGTTCAACGTCTTGAACGCTGAGCTACTGCTGACCTGCAAGATGTTGACCTGCTGTCCAAATTCCCCAAATCTCAACTGGATAGAGCATTTGTGGGCTTTTCTGTCAGATCCACGTTGGATTGAACTTGCAACTTACTAGACTTCACAAAAATAGCAGTTGAGAACATCTCATGTCACATGTCCAACAATTACTTCTCACAATGCAATGCCCGGTTTAAAAAAAAGTTGGCAACATTCAGCTTAGCATCAGCAGTACAGAATTAGATTAAATATGTATTTCACCAAGTCACAAGTTCCTCTATAAAACTGTAGTTCATCTCCATGAAAGCCATCATTTAATTATAAGGATAACTGCATTAAGTACTAAATGAAGGCATGTAGAAAAAAGATAGCAAGGATAAAGTTGTTGATAATCAGCTGACAATATCACTCATTCATTTCACAGAAACATCAAATGTTCTGTGTCTCTCAGGTCAGAGTCAGACAGGAACTCATTAAGAACCAGTAAACTGAAGTCCACTGTAGTCCAACTAGCCAATAAAAAAAAACATTCAAGCAAGATTCATTACAAATGCAGAAAGGAACACTGCTAACTATGCATTGTACGTCTCTTCTGTGCCGCATGTTGAGTAACCGTTGCTACACGGAAACAATTTAATGAGACGTTGTGACATTTCTTCAGTGGTTTTGATCAAAATTAAATTAAAATAGTCTAATTCAGAATAACACTGTTCAAATGAACAATAAAAATTTCCCCATCCAACACTTCCGCAGACAAGCTCATGCTCTGAAACTGCTTTCTGAACATCTGGATTAAATCTGTGGATTAAACACTAGTGCTTCAATACACACTCACTAATACTGCTGAATACAGATGAGTGAATTCACTTGGTTTATAATTCATCATGTGAGGTTTCTTTTTTCCACAACACAACAAAATGATTTCCACGCTCTCTTATATTTAATATTCCTACAATGCAACACAAAACACGATTCTTTTCTTTTTTTTTGGTGTATAAATAGGTCAACTCTGGCATGGGTCATGTGACTGTGACAACAACAGAACACATTACATGCACATATACACGCTTCACACACACGTCCTGACTCACAGGCAAAGCTGCACATGCAGAACTAAAAAACAGCTTTGAGATTCAGAAAGCAGGTGGACAATCTAGCTGCTAGCCAGTGTCCATTAAAACAGAAATTAAATCCATCACAATGCAAGCAGGGGCAGAGGGAGTATACACTGGTTTGCTTGTAGATTTACTGTCAATTAAGAAACAAAATGGTGATAATTAGGAATGGCCAATGAACACCACTGTCAGCATTGACTCCTTATTTATTTTATATTTTGAGTTATTTGACTTACAGGTGCCTGATAAATTACAGGTTGTAACTATCCTGGGAATATGAGAATGAGTCCTCTGATTAAGCCAACTCAACAACCAAAAAAAAACAGAGATGAAGGCTCTCTCTTACATACGCAATGGATACTTAATATTCTTAGAAAATTCACGTAAACGTTGGAATGCACTAAAAACCAATAGCCCAAATAAACAGATGATGTTATGCAAGTATTTCATAGATATTTAAGATGCAACATTCATAGATATTTAAGATATTACACTTATATGCTTATAGCCTCCCGGTGGTCCAGCAGCTGGATCCCACGCTCTCATTGCTGCGGCCTAGGTTCAAATCCCGGGCAGGATGCTAACCCAGCCACTGAAGAGGTAACTCTCAGTGCCGGACCCAAGCCCAGATTAAATGGGAGGTTTGAGTCAGGAGGGGCATCCTGCATAAAACCTGTGCCAAAATCGAAACAAGCGGACCAAATGATCTGCTGTGGCAACCCCAAAAACAGGGAGCAGCCCAAATAACATCACCACATGTATTTATGCAGGCCCACATAGAAAAATACTTTCACACTCATATCACCTATGTTCACATTCTTTCAAATCCAGGAAGTAAATGACAGGAGCATTTCTAATGATACATGGGTATTTTTTATTTATTTATTTTTACAGATGGAGCCATGGCTGATAGGATGTGGTAGCTTAGTGGTTAAAGTGAGTGCTGGGTCCACAAAGCTGCCACTACTGGGCCCCTGAGCAAGGCCCTTAACCCTCAATTGCTCAGTTGTATAAATGAGATAAATGTAAGTTGCTTTAGATAAGGGCGTCTGCCAAAAGCCAGAAATGTAAATGATTATCACTTTGTCTCCCTATTGCCCATGATGGAGACTCAGCTTGAGGTCATCTGCTATTCACCACTTATTTCATAATCCAATTAATCAATCAGAGCTCTTATCTAACAACCAGTGAAGAGGACTGCATTTTTATATCTTCATGTGCGATTGTTATTGTAAAATATCCACTCTCCAAAGTTAGTCAGGAGATCCCCAGGAGACTTTTCCCTCTGTATTTAAACACACAGCATTTATTCACTGTTCCTTCATTCCTGCCGCACGGATTGTTAAACGCTTGGTCAAAACCCAAAATAAAACTTTTGTTTGTCATGAGTAACACTTATGAGTTATGGTGCTTCAAAAGATGAATGAAAGAGTTCATTTCAGTACCTGTGGATGTTATTTTCTCCAGAAGGCACCACACCCATGTTAGCCACATTCATGACCTTGTCAGTGATTACGATGTTTTTGGATGACATGGTGACTGAGGCTGAGCATTCATTCATTCCCTGCAGCTTTCCTGTAGCGGTTAAAAAAGAAAATAGGTTTGTGAATTTTCTTAGTGACTTCAGCATACAAACATATTTACATATAATATGACCTAAAATATAGAAAAATATTTATAGAAAATATATAAATTCTAATGACTATAATTTGATGACATCTTGGGTAAAAGTGTTTTTAATTCACATTTCATAATGCGTGTTCATAATGCAGTTGGATACTGTATGTTATACACTTGAGCTAGAAGGTATCCAGATGATTGTCACTTGTCCTGGTGGTTATATGGGATTCATGGAACCACAGGGACATAGCATAACTACTTGTTTTCTTTGAATAGTCCTCAACAGAGCATTTTAGTTAGTAATTTTACTGAAATGCATTCATTGTACTGTGTGTGTGTGTGTTACCTTGCTCTTGGTTAAAGTCCTGTTCAGACATGGTGACAGGAAGTAGCAGTTCTCCCACTGCTGGCTGGATAGACACATTGAACCGATCTTCTTCGGTACTGCAAAATAAAATGCATTTCATTAATGCAACACACAAAATATAGACACATATGAAACTACAAGCACTTTACAGGAAATTTTATTAACCATAGAAACAATAACACAGAGATAAAACAACAAAGTACTGAAAGGTAAGGAAAAAAAAGTTTAACATGCACATTGACACACACACTAATCAGCAATAACATTAAATTGAAGTGAATAACATTGATTAATTTGTTACAATGGTACCTATCAAGGGGTGGGATTTATTAAGCTGTAGGTGAGCAGTCAATTCTTCAAGTCTTCCAAGATGATAAGATGGAAGCATGAGAAATGGGCAAGTGTAAGGATCTGAGCAAATTTGACAAGGACCAAATTGTAATAGTTAGACGACTGGGTCAAAACATCTCCAAAGTTGCAGGTGGTGTTCTGGTATGCAGGAAAATGGTCCAAAGAAAGACAACTCGATTATCTGAAGACAGGGTCATGGGTGCCCAAGACCCAGTGCACATTGGCAGTGAAGGCTAGCCTGTCTGGTGTGTATCGCAACTTGCTTTGTATAGGGCCGTGAAACCACTGCTCAGAGTACCCGTGGTGATCCCTATTCACCTCTGAAAATAGATGCAATGGCTACAGGAACATCAGAACTCTGAGCAATGTTCTGCTGGGAAACCTTAAGTCCAGGATGTCAGGGTTACCTAAACATTGTTTAGAAATGGCCTGAGGAACAAAGAGGTCAATGTGTTCATTTGGATTCCAAATTCCCCAGATTTCTATTGGGTTGAGTATCTGAAGAACATGCTGGACAAACAAGTCCAGTCCACGGAAGCTGCACCATGCAACATACACCTAACATCTTGGTAGCAGATACCATAGAGCACCTTTAGAGGTCTTGTGGAATCAAGTTAGAGTTGTTTTGGCAGCACAAGTCAAACTTACACAATATTAGGCAGATGGGTTTAATGTTACAGCTGATCAGTGTATATTACAGTACCATTTATACTGAACTACAGTGGTACTGTAGACTATGAAATACAAATTACTTAGAAAGTTGAGAAAGTTTTTTTAAGAATCAACCTATTAGAAACCTAGAATGGTAGTTGATTGTAAACAACAAGGCATTTGCCATGAATTTTCTTTTGGCTTTTACTGGTTCTCACTTGTGATCTCACACAGCTTCAGGTGTTATTTATTTCATTGGTCTATAATTACTTACTGTAGCCATTCCACTGCTTACTGTAAGCCTTAATCATGTTTACAGTGTATAATTATTGTGCTGAAAGTAAGGCTTAAGTGAGTTAGTTACTCGTTTAAACAGATTTATAGTGGCCTAAAACAAGTCCCAAACAGCACATTATGACTATTTCATGTAAAAATAGCATCTCTCTGATACAGATAGCTGGAATGATAATCTGACACACTAATTAATAGAGCGATCTGTGATTTGGGACACAGACTTCGTCTCAGGAAACGGACAAGAGGACAAAACCATTAAGTCCAAAAAAAGACTCATTGCTCAACAAGAATTTCAGCCACTTGGTGTACCAACATGGTTTATTTTATCTATGAATGATTTGTTAGTCGTAGCTTCCTCTTCAAAAGCATTCATCCAAAATGTCAGGTGTTAAGCAGGGATTTGACTAGATTTCATTCTGCCCCTTAATAAAATTCTTTTATTAATTAAAAAAAGAGGTAGTCTTTTTATATACATATTATATTTTTATGACCTATCTTTAATA
Source organism: Hemibagrus wyckioides (assembly GCF_019097595.1). NCBI lineage: Eukaryota > Metazoa > Chordata > Actinopteri > Siluriformes > Bagridae > Hemibagrus > Hemibagrus wyckioides. The sequence goes on from NC_080727.1 coordinate 9,903,012, forward strand.
GCTTCACCTCTTAAAACACAGTTTAATGAGTTATTGGCCACCATCATTTTTAATACAAAACAATTTTCCTGCAAATGCACCTTTTAACACTTTTACTGAAGGCACTCTGGTATTTATAATTATTTACATACATCAATAGAACATGTTCAAGTTATGATGCAGTGTTGACTTGTATTCATATCAAGTATGACAAAAGCAGTATTGATATGGTTTAAATAGACACTAAAAATCTGTGGAATAATGGCATCTGTGAACCATGCAATAAAATCTTGTTACTTTTATTCTATTAAGCTTTATGTACATAGATTTTAGTAATATTCTTTAAAGTTATTTAAAAAGTCCCTGTACAGGTTCTTAAATTTAAAGCCAGAATTTCTGTGGAAAAGGATGGTAAGAGACCCCATCATTTCAGAGTATTAACTTTCACTCACACAAGGAAAGGAGAATTGACAGTAGCTGGAAAGGATGGGAATGTGAGTGAAAAGAGTGAGACAGCTAATAGAAAGAAATCATGTATCGTCCAGAGACTTCAGTAAGGTCAAAACATATTTGAGCAAAAGTGTAAAAAAAAGACCCAAAGTATTATTGATAGGCTAAGGATTAGAGTGTAAATGGGTGTTCAGATTACTGGCTAATGTGGCATAAGCTCTGTAAAGCCTTCACTGAACTGCTCAGACCCTGGTATAATGAAACATAAAGCATGTCACACATACCCAACCAGCCACCCACACACCAGTGTCATTGTACTCTTACTGGTATGGTCATTAGAAATAATCCTCTTCAGTGTTGCAGCCTGACCTATTTACGGTGCTGTTATTCATGAACCTTCATCACCCAGTAATTGAAAAAAATAAATAAATAAGAAAACTAATTACATAGACTTTAAAGAAATACAAATTATCTCAAATTAGATTATTTAAAAATTAAATGCTGATTACAGGCGATAGGGCTGTGAAGGTAACAATTTATTAAAAATGGCTTCTGGCCTGTTCCTGCCTGTGTGTATGAGTGTGTGAGAGAGAGAGAAAGCAAGGGAGAGAGAAGAACAGAATAACTCTCAGTAATTCAATCTGGTAATGACATGCTTTCATTATAATAACTAACGGAGTGTGGAAGTGCGAGTGTCTGTGCTCGTATATAGAGAAGAATTTTGAGACTGCTGAAGACAAATACCAGAAACAAACTCTCTTTCTCTCTCTCACACACACAATTTATATTTCTATTTTCACATACACAAATGCATTTTTTTTTTTTTACACTTAAAAGTTACTAAGGTCTTCAGTATGACCCAGTCTATTACCACCATTTTTTGGCCTCATACTGTCTTTAAAATTGGTGGGAAGAGAAGAAGAGCTCTTACCACAACTGGAAACTGGCTGCCTGTGTTGAGTCATTAAAATCCACTCCAAGTGAAACTGTTACTGATGCCTCCAGCTCCAAACTCTCTGAAAAAGAGATACAGAGAGAGAAGTTGGGGTAGAGAGGACAAGATACAGAATGAGAGATAGACAGACAGATATTACAATGTACAGACTTGATAACATAACCCTCCATCACTGCTGTCTCTGACTATGTGGGGGTTATTAGCCCAGGGTAAATTCTAAATGTGCATATGCACTACATGGATCATAATAAAAATGACTATACTCTATAGTCACTAGAAAGCCATACAGGGCTTATCCTATGGCTGTACAGAACTGTATAGTTCACTATTGAGCTATGCTTTTATGGTTCATTTTTTACAGTTCACACACATTACCTTGTAGTGGTAGACTGCTAAATTATCAATTACTTTGTCAATATCCAAATATTTATGGACCTAACATTATAGGTTATGGCACAGAGAACATTTTCCCCACATGTAAATACTTTAATAAAGCTAATAGATAGATCTAATTAAACCCAACATTGTCATTTAGGTTAGATTGTGCTGAGCTGTTAATCTTACCAATTGGGCTGAAACAGTGGATTTTCTGACCGGTGGATGCTGTCTCCATGATATGGATGTTGTGGAGGACATGGTCACTGTGGTTGCTAAGTGTCAGTTGAAGAGAAACCATGTGGTTACCATAGATACACAGTTGCCGGGGAAAGTGATAGTGAGCAGCCAGGCCTTTTCCAGTCATGCTGTGGAGAAGCTCGTGAGAATGAACTGGAACAAACATGGGACTGGCCACCTGCAAATATACATACACGCATGTTACAGATGACGTGCTACAGACCATGGGTTACAGACACTTCCAGAAAATGGTTTCAACAAGAACTAATGACAGTCTGGGACAAGACTAGAAGGTTAGTTATGCGTACCAGGACATGTATGGAGAACTATTTAGAAAATGAAAACAAAATACATGAGCCTTTGCCAAATGGCAGATTGTGGTCTGGACTTGGACTAGATGAATGTTTTAACAGGACCATAACACATTGCTGATAAATTCACAAGAATGAAAAATCACATTCAATGAGCCTCTCCCCGCCACCCCTAAAATACTCTGCGACTGTCAATAATCTGAGTTGTAAAGGAAACACTTTTTCACATTAACACCCCCTTCTTTACTAAGGATGGCAAGTAGAAGAGGAAGGAAGGATGATGGCATGGCTTTCTCTAAGACAGGAATAAAAAAATAAAATAAAAAATCAAGCTTTCAAAAACAGATGGACAGATCAACATATGTTCATTATTTTCACAGCAAGTACTAAACCACTTTGCACGTGATCGGAATTTGTGGTAAAAATAAAACATTGGCAGCAATTTCTGAAAACGTGAAAGGTCATAATGTGACAAAGCACAGGATCGTCTTAGCAAACATGTCCACGACAGTCCGAGGTAAGGACACACAAAATAACCCAAACTGAGCTCCAAAAAATAATCGAAGGCTCATTTCTCACACTAGACAGGAAACTTCGAGCTGGACATTGGACAAGATGACTAGCAATAGTGTTATTTGTTCATAAGCTGTTTTAGAGCCACTTTATTTCTTTTGTTCAGAAGATTGTCACTACTCATTAGCTTTTGTCTATGTTTTAGACAGTCAATTTTTAATGTTATTTAAATGTACAGTAAGTATTGTTGAAATGCTAGAATAATGTATTTATTTATTCTAAATTATTCCACATTTTAGACATTTAGACCAAGTTTGGACTTTTATTGGGAGGAAATTTTAGTGCAATTTTAGCCTCTTTGGGTTTTAATTTAATATCCTTGCAATAAATAAATAAATAAATAAATAAATAAATAAATAAATAAATAAATAAATATATTTATGCTTTAAAATATTTATTCATTTTCCTTTGTGTTCAATTCATTTATTTCTATATTTACTTACTTATTTTGTTGTTTCTACATTTATTTCGATTTATTTATATTTCATTAAGGAGCAGGAGAGAGAGTTGCGAAGCACAGGATCATGACATGGACTATGTGATAAGCTTGTATAGGATGTACTGGTGAAGATGTTGATATCCTTGATTTCATGCGGTCTATGTGGTATGATGTGTAATCATTGCCAGAGTGTATGCAAAGAGAGATCTCATGATGTGTGTGCCTATGCGTCCATGTGTTGATTGTCTAGACAGACTACTTCCTTATATAGCTTCACTTCACTAAATTATTTGATAAGTATCAGTCTATGCTTTATCCCCATTGAAAGCCTCAAGCCTATGTAAGGTTCATTTTGCATTAAATCACAGTAGCAGCAGTGTGATACCATGCAAATCTGCAACAGTGCCATATCCAAAACACTCCTAATTTTGGGAATTACCTGTGGTTTATTCAGCTAGTAATGGACCTGGGAGGGTCCCAACAAGTAAGGCAAGTGTAAAGTTGCCAATGTGGTAGACGATAATCATTCCTCACTTTACAATAATTAATGACAACCTGTACAAGTGGGAGATGAGAGTCTCTGACCCAAAAAGTCACAACAAAATATTTTTTTTTCCATGCATATAATATAATGTTCAAATAAAACACTGCAAGAGTTAATGGCCCATTCTAACTTGGCGGGCATTCACAATGATGTACGTCAGTTGTGTGCATCTAGCTGTGAATGTCAGCTGGTGAATCTGCCACCTGAAAAGTGCCATCTTTCCTGTATCGAGAGCTCTTTGGGGCCAGTCAACATTGAAGAATTGCTTCACGTTAGTTCCTGGGAACTACGCAAAGCCACATCCCCACAAAAACACAGTCTAAACAGTGTTTCATGTAATCCCAATTGTTTTTTAACCACATGTACTACCTGAAAGAATTACGACAATGTATTTAAACAAATGAAAGGGAGTACCATAGACAACTACCCCCAAAATATGAGCAGCAATTTTAAAACACTTAAAATGTTAATCACATCTTGATGTTTGTACTTGATAACCAGAACTGGAATGAATGGTTGCTATGTACAAGTCCTATATGCCCTAAGCCTCCATGAAGTTCTCCAATCTAACTTAATATATGGGTTGTTTGGCATGATTTGGTAGTACAAAAACAATACCTAGAAATAACTGACTAGCAAGCAAAACTCCATGTACGTGCCCCAGGGCATGGGGTTACTCCAGGGATTTGCTCCAGGAAACAGTAAGTATATAATAAGATAGAGGCTCTAATAATAGACTAACCAAAGTGAATTTGATTAAAATTACTCACCAAGTAGCAGGGGTCTTTGTGACAGCACACCAGGTTGTGTAAGGTATTGTGAATGGTAAAGGGAAACCCACAGCAGATCGTCTCTGCTGGGACCAGAGGACTCAACAATGTTTCAGTCCCACTTTGATCCTGCAACTCTCACTGTCCCACAGAGCATGGCTAGCAAAAGTTGCTAGAGGACATTTTAGATTTTTATTCTCTCCTTGTCTGGGCGCATGTACATCATAGAAAATCATAAATGTAGAGAAGAACTGGACGTGATGTGGATCACTACTTATTTCAGGGTTGATAGCTAGCATGTCATTTAGTATTAAAGTTAACCAGTTGAGGACTAACTGGTTAACAAAGTTTTGTCCAAGTCCCCTCCCTCCAGATACAAAGAGCTAAAGATAAGCATATATACTGTGACTTAAAACAGTATATTACAAGTCCCTATAGCCTAGCATCTCTGAAATGTACAAAAATGATCACCTAACTTCTACACCATTTAAGTAGCTAACAAATGAACCAAGACACTATTTTTATTCAGTACCATGTTCCATATGGCTGCTTATCCTTTTCTTGATTTACACTCACGGAAATAGCTATAAGCAACACCTGCTCAATTCTCATAAGGAGGAATAATCTATCTGAAAATACAAACGTCAGAAAAGCCCACGCTCAAACCATACTGTCCCTAACACACACTTTGAGGCAGACGCAATAAGCAGAGGTGGTGTAGACATTTAATGATATCAGGGCCTGTGTTGATAAAGCTGATCACCATGATAGCATCTCTTTTAATTCACCATGATGACCACACTGTCACTCTACTCAGGGACCAAACAAACCTTCACATATCACTTCACCCCCCCATCCCCCCCACACACAGATGACCACCTCTGCTCTGTCAGAGTAAATAACAAGAGGATAGGAAAGTAACCTTGACCATACTGTACACACTCAGAGCAGGTGTGTGTGTAGCAGAGTTTGATTGAGCACCTTATTATGAATAAGCTAGAAGGAAGTGGCGTGATGGATGGCCACTCGCTGTAGTCACCTTCACATTCTGACAAAAAACTGCTGACAAACACAACACATACATGCCACAGTGGGGGAAAAAATAATGGCTGACGTATATGAACATCTATTTCTATATCTGCCTGTAATATAGTTTAGTTATATATGAGGGACTTCTATTTAGACATAGAATTATTAGAATATTACATTTTCTTTTTTTTACACAGAATAGTTTCAGAGACTGAGGAACTGTGTGTGTGTGTGCACCAGTGTGTTAATATTACTGTTGATAATTCTATAAAATATCAACATCAGCTGATATCGGTTTCAGAAAACAAAAGCAAGCAATGCATTTGCATTCAAAATATATTAAAAAGTAGTACAAGCACTGTACATGCTTTTGTGGGGTCATGTGGCATTTACACTGCTTTATATTAATGTCATTAAGGATTGTGTAAACAATCACAGACCAAAGGTGTATTCCTGAACATTTTTATGAGCCAAAGCTGCAAGACCAATCTGTTATTACACCCTTCAGAATCATGTCAGTGATCAGTTCTCATAAATCCACCATCACATTCATCAATTATGAAGGATGTTCAAAGTGGTTCTTAGGTTAATACAACAAAGACAACAGAAAAAGGCCAATCATTTGTCTATAATGTCCACTGAATATAGCTCTGTTTGTTCTCCATCACTCAGTGTAAAAATGTTTTACTCAGTAAAAAGTCTGTTGGTCTCATTACATATCATAAATTTGTAGAAATGTAAAGAGAAAAAATAAAACTAAATTCAAATTTAACACTATTTTAGCGGTAAGATAAAAAAAAAACTAAAGTCACCACAATCACCAGCAGTTGTCCATTTATACCTAGTGCTGTAAACGCTAGGACTGGTTAAACAGAATGCAGCCAGTGCATATGTGCATTATTTATAATCACGCTCTCTAGTGTCAACCTTTTGAGTCTGTTTCCCCTCAAGGTTTCTTACTCATATTGTCTCAGGGAGTTTTTCCTTGGCACTCTTACCTCTGGCTTGCTCACTAGGGATAAATATAAACTTAATTTGAACCTGAAATTTTTATTCTACATTTCTGTAAAACTGCTTTGAGACACTGTTAAAAGTGTTATACGAATAAAATAAAACTGAATTCAGTACGCAGTTAAAAGACAGATGATCTCATTTTAAACAAGAGGAAAACGGAAATTCTTTGCCTGCATTAAAATCCTGGGCTGCAACAAGAAAGATGAATAGCACAGAAATGCAAATGTACATCCACTTGCTATGATAATCATTATCCTATAAATATGTATGACACACCCCACATTTTCTGACTTGTGAAAGTGAAACAGAAAAGCAATGAGAAAGAGTTTGTCTGACTTTTCAGGGTAGGGTTAGTATTAACAGAAGTGGCCCACACAGGTCTGATTGAGTAGGAAAGATTTTTTTTAAGGGATTTATCTACGATAATGAAACTGAATTTAGTGATAGAGATATTATAAATTTATCCTTAATTAACGCTTATTAATATTTAGTATCACATGTTGAGAAGAGACAGACTCTATACACACTTTCAGGTGACAACTATAACCTGATGTGTTTGCCTGTACTGCCACACAGTTTTAACCTTAACATTTATTTATTTATATTTTACAAAACTGTTGTGCACCAGCAAGAAATACAATTTTATAATGACCTGTGATCACTGTGTCTTTTGAATGAGATTAACACTGGTGCAAGCTTGTATTCTCTGAGAACACTGTCTGTACAGTGCAGGCTATATTTGTATGCACATGTGCGTGTGTGGTTTATATTTTGTCCATGTTTCGGAGTGATAATGAGGCTCACACTGGGCACACTACAAATGCAGCAGGGTCAGTGCTGGTTGATGGGTATCGAATGAACAAATTATGACACGTCCCCCTCAGTCTGATGGGGTCAAACGGCCGGCAGGTTTTGCCTAGTTGGTTTGTGCTTGCCTCCGACAGTTCAATTTCCCCAGGCCGATGCCTGTCCCCCTCACTTTAATTATGAATGAAATGCTATCAGAATCGCTGTGTTTTTGAATGAATCCCAATGTCAAAATGATATTAGGGAAAGAGGCAGACATCACACCTGACCCCCTACTCTCATCACACCTACCACCCCACCCACACAGCCCTCCTGCCCCAAGCAGCCCCCCTCCCAAAAAAAGAAAAATGCTGAGATCACACACATGCACATGCACACTGCTAATATTCCTTGAATACACATATGGCTGAAAATATCACTGTATGATAATCGTACACCACAATGTGATGATATATATCATCATTTATACCATAATGCTGTTGATTGGTCAGAAGGTGCTGTTTGGTGTCGATTCATTTTCTAACAGCATGGTTCTGACAGAAATCACAAGAAACATCACTGGTTTATTATAGCTCATTTCTATGGAAACAACCTTCACAGTGACTTGAGTCTGCAGTGACATTGCTTTGCAAGTGTTTTCTATTTTTCAACACGACACAGTTTTCGGTTTCTCTGTATGTTTTTTTTTTTTTTTTGCTGTAAGTGATAAACTTTTATTTTTCTGGACAGCATTAAAATGTAGCAATAAGTGGGGAAAAATATTCATTATTTTTTAATAAATAAAAGAACATGCTGAAATGGCTATAATATGAGAGGAATACTTGTCTATATAGGAATAATACTCCTGGGTGTGCTAGTCTAGTTACAGAATTAGTTTAGGGATGGTAAAGGCTCTCCACTTCACCTCAGGTGACCCATCACTTATTTTCCTATAACCACATACCCCCAAGTGTTTAACTGCAGGTAAATTACTGAACTATTATTGTCTATGAATATGAATATGATATAGAGTCTAACTGATTATACAAGACTTTCTGCATAGGTCTCCTTTTAGGCATGAATGAACATGTATATGTGTGCGCGCATGTGTGAGTGTAACAAAGATTAGGTTTATCCACTGTGACTGAGTATCTGAAGGCCTATAATGTATTTATGCATAGCATTGACTCGAAATCAGCCGGTTCATTCTCTTCTCCATTTCGCCTTTTATTCCAGCTCTGATTAGACTGCAGCCTAGCCTCATGGGGAGTATTCTAATGACCTGTGTCTAACAGCCTATAGCAGCACAGCAGTCCTGATGAGTCTGTCAATCAAGCAGCTGTGGACTAGCCTATATCACCCCCCTATCCCCACTGCTGGCAATCCCATGGTAACCCAGGCAACCTTGCTAACCTGGGGATGATGGAAAGACGAACAGAGACAGAGAGGGGAATTTTCTGTAGGGATTCTGGGATAGATAGCTGAGAAATCTGGGCCAAATATGGCAGTGCTTAGGCACAAAAGGACCAGTTATGACAAGGTGTGTATAGTGCAGTAACCAGTCATATTAGATTATTTTTAGAATCTGGGCAATAGATGTCCAAATGCTACTAAAGCTTAGTTCAGGTATTGTTCAATAATAGGTAAAAAATGACTAATATGTTTATACAAAGTGTATGAACATGTGACTGACATATAGAATCATAACGGACTGTCATAATGGACTGTTAAAGCATGTTAACATTTTTGTTTTTAATGACAGTGTTGTACGAGTTAGAAGACAATGAATTTAATTTGTTCATCACGAGCATCATCAGCCACCTGTTCTCCATGGCATTTTTGATTGTAGACAAAAATGTAGAAGACATTTGTATGTATGTAGAAGACAACACATGTAGAAGGTTTGTTTACATATTGCATGGTTACATTCGACACAAATGAATGAAAGAAATACGTTAGGTTTCTCTCCCTGTCCCTTTCTGCATGTCACTCACATGTGTAGGGGGAAAAAAAAAAAAAAAAAGCAAATGCTTTTGTTTTCTGGTTTGTTTAATGTTGTGCAGCGTGAAACTGAATCAGACCAAATAGAAAAAAAAATCAATTTCAATCTAATTCAAATTCAGCAAACAGACTGATGAGAGAGAGCACACTCACTGTGTGTACAACAAAGCAGAAGCTATAGAGATTTGCTTTCTGTGGCTCTATTGCAGAAGGCAGAAAATTGAGACAGGAATGGATGAAGGAATTCCACTCCATTCCTCTTTTTAGAGACATTTTCCTTTCCAGAAAAACAGTAACACTTTCTCTCAGACACTTCTTCTCATGGGAGGAACCACTTTCACACTCGAAAGGTCAACAATCTCACATTCTCTCTCTCTCTCACACACACAGTTACAGCACCAAAATAATGTGGAGATAAATACAGGAAAACAGAAGAAAAAAAACAGATATGAACTGTAAATAATTACAAATATAAACACACCTGTATGGCTGGGGTGGAGGAGGCAGAAAGTGAAAGGCCTTGCAGGTCAGACAGAAGATGTGGGGAGAGGATGGAACTCTTGGGTGTGGTAACTACAGTAGGTGAAACTTAAAAAAAAAAATCATTGATTTAAAACAATGTTCATAAAAGACATAAAAATGAAAATTATTCTTAAACAAAGACATACACAAAAAAAATGCAAAAATAAATAAATTTAAAAAAAAAGTGTCCTGTCCATTATTATTAGCACCCTTCAGAACAAAAATGTAATTGTGGAGGTGGGGGCGTGGTCCTGCGCCGTTTCGTGAATGGAGAGCGGAGCCGAGGACGGGGTTGCATTCACACACCTGTGTTTAACTCCACTAATGACTTCCTCTAATGCAGTGACTGCATTTTCTTTAAATTTTACATTTTTATCTCTGCTGCCAAAGCAGGAGGCAGTGCTAGAAATCACTGGTGTTTTGGAGTACATCCCTGTGTTTGAAATAGCTCTGGAAGTTAAAAACCTGCATGAGTACATACGATTCGGACAGTTATTTTGAAGTTTCTGGAAAAGGGTTGGAATTGTGTTTGTAACACATCTTTTAATGATGCATGGAAATCAGGCATCAGTACACTGGATATATTTAGGAATTATATTTTCAGGATGCCATTGCCAATGCCGTGCGTCCATCTTAAATTCTCATTAGCCTGATATCTAAAGATCAAGAGGTGGACTGGTTGTAGGATGTATATGGAATTATTGTAACCAGCACCTGAACTGCTTAGGTGACCCAAACAGGGTCAACATCACAGCAAATTCAAAAGCCTGAGATTACCTTTCTTTCAATATCTTCCTCCTTGTTATTATATATAAATATATTTATTAACTAAAAGGACTAGACTTCTGGTGATGGAGGGACCCCATGGAAGCCTCTGGTGTTAAACATGAGGATGTGTTCTAATTATGGAAGATCACATATCACCTACTAAAGAATTATCCTAGGACTCTGGAGAGAAAACTCTGTACAGAGCAGCAGAAAAACATGGGTTCTACTCAAGCCATGGAAAAGCAGACCAGCCGTTAAATCTTTGTAAGGGGTCATACTCATGCGAGTATGCTAAATCAGTCTGTGTGTTTTATATATTAAAGGTTTATGAATGTGTGCCTGCTGTAGGAGGTACTAGAGGAGCATGTGTTCTCTGAGCTGTCTGTGTATGACCTCAGAGATAACATGTACTGAATAAAACCATGACCATGTTATTTTTGCAGGGTTCTTTCATAAACTGGCAAAAACAAAGTCAGTACATCAACTCTGAGGAACATATATATTTCAGGATTCAGCCACTGCCACAACTGAAGGTTTTTTTCAAGAACGTCATACATTTTCTCTCAATTTGGTGATGGTGGTGGAGTCTTAGGGCAATAATGTTGCTTATAGGCAGTTTTGCACCAAACATTATTTTCAGACATCTCAAACCAAAATCTAATTTTACTCCAGGACTTCTGGAAACTTAACTTACAGTCATCCAGATCCAGGAGAGAAATCTCTTTTGTTTTCTTAGGCTTCTCCTCCACCTGAGAAAGAAAATGGATCTACATGAGAACATATTTTAGGGAGAAAAGCAAAAAAACATGTAACTCAATTTTGACAGAAGTTCCTGTAACTCAGAATGGCTTTCAGAATTCCGAGCCCACTCCTGTGAACAATTTCATGAGTTTTATACAATAAATGCTGTGCTGTTAAATTATATTGTTGAAAAAGTGCATCATTTTACAAGTCAACAGTTTGTTCTTGCTAAGATAACACAGAGGTCAAAAGCAAGTCAATATAATGTTTAAGGCATGAAAAGGTGGAAATATAATATACTAGCTCACCAAACCCACATATTCCCGTCTTACCTTCTTGACCGATTGGGGTGTGCTTTTCGGTTTCTGTTTAGTTGGAGAGTCGGAATCAGAGTCAGACTCTGAGCTAGTCATCTCTGAACTGCTCGACTCGCCTCCCATACTAGCTTTATCCAAATGCCTGTTGTTTTGGCTCGCATCCGAGTCACTAAAACACACACAACACATATGGATTTATTTGTGTGTAGATTGATGAGCCACAAACACTTTCCTCAGTCATGGTCGTTCTTTGCCCTCTGGATTCTAAACCCAGTAAGTCTTCTCTAGATCCTTTGCTGTTGGATGAGTTGCAGAGCAATAAGAGAGAATTAAAAGCAGCAGAGAGAAAGTGGAGGGAATCAAAACAGGATGTAGATCTATCGCTCTCTCCTGTCTATTAATATAACTAAATATAATATAAAAACACCTTTTAAAAGAAAACACCGGAAAGCTTCTGCACAAAATCTTCGCAAGCATCATATCATTCTACACTTCTTAACCTGCTAGCTCCCCCTTCACCATCTTCTCTGACTATCACAGTCTTTGGCACTTTTTTTTAATGGGAAGATTAAAAAGAAGAAAAAAAAAAAAATCCTTTTTTCAGATGAATTTTCTTCTCATAATCAACAGAAGACATAATCCTGTTTTGCAATCCCACCACCTGCCCATTGGACGGTTCCACGGTGCTTCAGACCATCTTACAAGACCACCTAAACTTCATTCCTATTATCTGTACTGACTCAAAAACATATGATTATGGACTGTTTTCAAGACAGCAAGGGTAATTCCCATCCTAAAGAAGAATACTCTGGACATGTGCAACTACAGGCCTGGATCCATGCTACTAGATCAGCCAATGATTGGTATGAAACTGTCAACAGTCCCCATTCTCTACAACCTTTCAGCAGCATTTGGTGCAGTCAATCATAAGACTCAAAGTACAAGGAGGGGTCTACTAATTGCTCCTTGCAGACTCTCCCACAAGGCTCAGAACTTCTGTGTCCTTTTTTATTCATAACCTATATATACAGGGGTTGGACAATGAAACTGAAACACTGGCCAATTTAGTGTTGGAGGTTTCATGGCTAAATTTGACCAGCCTGGTGGCCAATCTTCATTGATTGCACATTCCACCAGTAAGAGCAGTGTGTGAAGGTTTAATTACCAGAGTAATAGCACAGTTTTGCTTAAAATATTGCAATGCACACAACATTATGGCTGACATATCAGAGTTCAAAAGAGGACAAATTGTTGGTGCACGTCTCGCTGGCACATCTGTAACTAAGACAGAAAGTCTTTGTGATGTATCAAGCGCCACGGTATCCAGGGTAATGTCAGCATACCACCAAGAAGGACGAACCACATCCAACAGGAGTAACTGTGGACGCAAGAGGAAGCTGTCTGAAAGGGATGTCCGGGTGCTAACCCGGATTGTATCCAAAAAACATAAAACCACAGCTGCCCAACTCACTGCAGAATTAAATGTGCACCTCAACTCTCCTGTTTCCACCAAAACTGTCCGTCGGGAGCTCCACAGGGTCAATGTACATGGCCGGGCTGCTATAGCCAAACCTTTGGTCACTCGTGCCAATGCCAAACGTCGGTTTCAATGGTGCCAGCAGCGAAAATCTTGGGCTGTGGACAATGTGAAACATGTATTGTTCTCTGATGAGTCCACCTTCACCGTCTTTCCCACATCTGGGAGAGTTACGGTGTGGAGAAGCCCCAAAGAAGCGTACCACCCAGACTGTTGCATGCCCAGAGTGAAGCATGGGGGTGGATCAGTGATGGTTTGGGCTGCAATATCATGGCATTCCCTAGGCCCAATACTTGTGCTAGATGGTCGCGTCACTGCCAAGGACTACTGAACCATTCTGGAGGACCATGTGCACCCAATGGTTCAAACATTGTATCCTGAAGGCGGTGCCGTGTATCAGGATGATAATGCACCAATACACACAGCAAGACTGGTGACAGAGTGGTTTGATGAACATGAAAGTGAAGTTGAACATCTCCCATGGCCTGCACAGTCACCAGATCTAAATATTATTGAGCCACTTTGGGGTGTTTTGGAGGAGCGAGTCAGGAAACGTTTTCCTCCACCAGCATCACGTAGTGACCTGGCCACTATTCTGCAAAAAGAATGGCTCAAAATCCCTCTGGCCACTGTGCAGGACCTGTATCTGTCATTCCCAAGACGAATTGATGCTGTATTGGCCGCAAAAGGAGGCCCTACACCATACTAATGAATTATTGTGGTCTAAAACCAGGCGTTTCAGTTTCATTGTCCAACCCCTGTATCTTGTGGTGAGGTTTCATACCACTGATACGTGGAAGACACACAACTCCCTCAGACATTCATGTTCTTGCTCAGATTCCAGTGTGTGTGTTAATCATCATATCATGGATAGCAGCTTATCAGCTGAAAATGAATGGCAGCAAAACTGAACTGCTGTTCATCCCAGGAGATGCATCCCAATGTCGGGATCTTGTGATCTCTCTGGACAACTCTCAGACCTCACTTTCTGTCACTGCATGCATCCTCATACCCTCCGATCTTACAGCACTGCTCAGTCACTCCCCACAATCTCACATGGAAGACATGCATCAGAAGGCTAGTTTCTGTTCTGGAAACTAGGTGGTGGAATGAACTTCCCCTAGATATCTCAACAGCTTTGTAACTGTCTGTTTTCTGTTCGTTACTCTTATTTCCTTAGTTTCCAAATGAACAAGTATGAGAATGTACTGTTACCTGTCTTTACTGGGTTTGGTGCCCCGCTGAAGCTCTTTGTTTTTCTGAGTTTTCCTTTTTTTCTTGTCAGAACCCAAGTTGCTGCTCTCCTCTGATTGGCTGGAGCTCTCTTCAGACTCACTGCTACTTTCATCATTGTCCTCACTCTCTGTGCTGCTGCTTGAGTCTACACACACACACACAATCCATTAAACAGTACAGGCAATTTAAATTTACTATGATCCCATATTACACACTCACACTAAACCAACCTTCACTGCTGCTACTGCTGCTGCTGCTGCTACTACTGCTACTATCTGATCCTTCCTCCTCTTCCTCTTCTTCCTCTCCAGAGTCGGAGTAGAACTTGTCATCTGATTTGGCAGCTTTGGCTTTGCTGACAGATGGAGCCCATTCATTCACCTTACACAAAGACACACACATTTATTTTTTACTGTAGAATTACATCATATTGCAACTAAATACTCACATATGTGCAACTGAACATTTTAACCCATATAACAAAAAAAAAAATCAAACATAGTAAATTATCCTCTTAGAAATGTACAAGAAAATGATACATCTTTTATTTAACAAAACACATTTAGTAAATGGTCGTTACCGTTTCCACCACCTTCACATTTCTGACAGACTGGTCAGGAGCAACAGCCGGCCAATCAGATAGCTCCAGATAGCCTGTGGCTTTAGAGTTCAGAGTGTGGGACAGTGTGCCGAGTTGAAAACGATCCCGATCTAAGTGAGACATGAAAACAAGCAATAAAAAATGTAAATAAAAATGGAGAGATGGGAGAGAGATCTAATCAGAACGTCAAGCAAGGTAAATTTAAAATTCAATACAAATATTAATTTTAATTCAGTTGATTTCAGCTTAAATTTACTATATTACAATTCCTGTAGTTTGAAAGTTTACCTACACCAAGTTAACACACTCGGAAAATCCAAAAAGAAAGACTGCAGAAAAAAAGATAGACATTTTAAGGAGTCTGGTTAGAAGTAATTTGCAAACAACTGAAGGTACCATCAGATATCAAAGTTCATACATCCATCATTAAGGAAAATTAGATCATACACTAAATACAAGCCTTGAAAACAAAGAGATCTGACCTGACAAAGCCCTGATCTGAATCCCACAGACAATTTGTGGAGTAAAAGGATAAAGTACGTCTGAGCTGAGCTAGTAAATATCCGAAAATAACCCTAATTTACTACAAGGCTAAGGCCAAAACTTTACATACATCTAGGCTAAAGGCTAATTTTTTCACAAGTTCACACATTTCCTTACAAACACTTTTACTGTATTAAATCTTAGCAGAGATATGTACAGAGTCGTGGATTTGAGGCATAACAGTTTCCGGATTCAAAAAGAAAACTTGCGTATTTAATTAAATAAATAAAAAATTAAATAAAATAAATAAATTACAATTTACTCTAATTATTTCCAGTTCAGTTAATTCTTGATCTGGAGATCGTCACAGTTGTTATTATAGTATTTTCCCCCAGTAATCCTGTAAGGATATGCATATGATCATAAAATCACAGAATTCACTGCCTGCAGGTCAGTAGTCATGTTGGACTAAACATAGTCCTTCAGACTAAAAAGAGTGAGTTAAATATTTAATCTTAGATTATGAGACCACATGAAATTGGGGGGAAATCAGTTGTAATGATTGCATTTTTAACACAAAGTATAATTTTTATATATTAATTTTATTTAATTGTTTGTACCTTGGTAATTGTTTTCATTAATAAAATATCCTGTACCTAACCATATTCATGCTTAAGTCAAGTTGCCAGACCTTGCCATAATGCCCAGCAGTGTGTCCTCTGTTTAACTGTAATTAATCCAATCCCACTGTCCCACTCACTGTGTGGATTACTTAAGACTTGCAGCGTGGATTTATAAAGACTTGTGCACCGTCCCTGTGACTGACTACGTCTGAAGAATCCATATTAGTGCAGGAATTTATGTGTTTAATCACAGTAAGGCGAGAAGCTGTTGACCTCACTGACCTACAGAAATGGGCCATCAGAGCAGAGAAAATGAGACGCTCTGACTACTGGTCACAGAAAGAGGATACAGATGAGAAAAAAAAAAAAAAGAAACCAGACAGAAAGGAAAAAATGGAATAAATGCTTTACTACAAAGTCTGGTTGATTTTTATACTGGATGAAAACAAAAATTGGACACGACTATTAGGAACCAAACAACATTAAAGGTTCCAGCATAAACGCCTCAAACTTATACAGTTACAGAGTGAATGCAGAAATATTTAAAACAAAG
Organism: Hemibagrus wyckioides; assembly: GCF_019097595.1. Classification (NCBI taxonomy): domain Eukaryota; kingdom Metazoa; phylum Chordata; class Actinopteri; order Siluriformes; family Bagridae; genus Hemibagrus; species Hemibagrus wyckioides. The sequence goes on from NC_080727.1 coordinate 9,919,859, forward strand.
AAAGTAAAATGTTCAATATACTGCATGTTTAATATTTAAGACTCAAGACAAGGCACTATTTCTAGGTCCCTATTTAAAGTCACGCCCATAAGAATTTGGACAATGACACAATTTTCATACATTTGAATAGTTTTGCCTCTGGATTTGAAATAAATCTTGCAAGATGTGGGTAAAGTGTAGACTTTCAACTTAAAGCCCTTTTTTTTTTTATACTGATAAGCCATGGGCAGACGTGGCCTGTTTACTCCTTATTTTATTGCAACTTGAAGAGGTAAATGTTCTGGAGTTAATTCCTAATTAATCTGCATTTGGTAGCCAGTCATGGCAACTCTAAAGATGCGGTCCAAAGAGCCATCAATGAAAGTGAATCATTTGGCTAAAGAAAACACAAAACAGACCCATCAGAGAATGAGCAAAAACTTTAGAAGTGGTCAAATCCCATTCAAAGAAGTGGCCGAACACATTCTTGAAAATAAGGAATTGCACTGACAAGTTCAGCAACAGCAAAAAGCCTGGAAACATATAAACCTCTGGTAACAACTCAATTCAACTGAATTAGCATAGCACTTTTAACATTGGACATTGTCTTAAAGCAGCTTTACAGAAATATAAAAATATAGAATAAAAATTAAAAATTAATATTTATCCATAATGAGCAAGTCTAAGGCAACGGTGACAAGGAAAAACTCACTGAGGTGATATGAGGAAGAGAGGAACCAGACTCAAAAGGGAACCCATCCTCATCTGGGTGACACCAGAGAATGAGATAAATGATGTCTTTTCTGCAACTGTTTATAGTAAAACTTACTCCACTAGTTTGGGAAACTGGGTAGACAACTGACTGGAAGGTTGGGAGTTCAAATCCCAAAACCACCAAGCTGCCACTGCTGGGCCCCTAAGAAAGGGTTAGGGCTAGCCCATATCCCTCAGCCCTCTGCCCATATCCCTCAATAGGGTTGGGGTTAGTCCATATTCCTCAATTCCTTAGTTGTATAAATGAGACATATGCGAGTTGCTCGGATAAGGGTGTCTGCCAAATGTCAGAAATGTAAATAATCAGCTGATATTGTGCAACCAAGAGCTCCCGAACAACTTATAGGTTTGCATAATGTGTGAGTTCATTATAGGCTTAAAAAAAAAAAAAGAGAGTATGGAGAAGGAAAAAGGAGGTTCATGATCTAAGGCATAACTACATCATCTGTCAAACATGGTGGACACAGTGTGATGGGCATGGGCACATTACATCCTGCTTTCTTCTCATCCCAACAACTGTGCTTCATTGCTGAATAAGCAGCACCAAATGGCCCTGAATATTCTTTTTCATGAACCACTAGACTCTCTTTTTCCTCAACTGAGCCTTTGTGGTTTTAACAACAGAATAACAAAATAAAGATGTTTTGGTCATCATGATACGAGTGGTTTCTTTTAGTGTCCACCCACAGCATGTGGGCATGCTGAATCCCTGGATCATGAGTATGAAACTTAAATAAAATGACGTGCAAGACAGTGAAGAATAATACAGGCATTTCTTCGTGACCTTAGAGCTAATGTTAGCTTCAGAAGCCATAAGCAACAAGCCCTGTCTCTACAGCAGAAACTCTGAGATAAGACAAGACCATAGCAACAGTCAGATAAATATTAGCAGGATAATAGTGACAGCAGAAGCAGAGAGTTAGCAAGAATAGGTTCTGATGCTTGATTCTGAATGCCGGGATTTCTGAGTAGCGTTGTCGTGTGAATACAGCACTACTATGAAATTCTTAAAAACTTAGAAAGCTAGATTCAAAGTAAACCTGTATTGGACATGATTAAGTGAACAGCAAATAAAAGATATCATCAAGATCTATTGTGAAGAACATGCAACATCGATAGCTTTTTGAAAACGTGAACTGTGAATGAGAAATCATCTGACTATACCAAAAGATATGATGGCATTGTGAAATCATCACCACTGACTTCAGAAACATAACATTTTTAGAAATGTAACATTCAAATGAAGCCAAAATGAAACATATAGAACTCAAAACGATCTGCTTTGACTACAGAAGAGAAATGAGAGACACAAAAGAGGAAAAGAAATGGCACAGAGAAAGATAGATAGATATATATATATATATAGATATATAAAAAAGCAGGGAAAAAGCAAGAGAAAAATGGACCTGAAATTGAATGTGCTTAATACCAGAGTGAAAGGAACCATGAAAACAATGAAAGGAAGTCCTCGGAAGCCACAAAGTAGTGACCCCTACTATAACAGCCCCCTCTGGTCTAGACTTCTGCTTCTCTTTCTATTCAAGAAGTCAAACAGGCAAGAGAACAACACTGCCACCTGATGGCTGCTAAATACCACACAGACTTGATCCTGGACAACACCACCTAGGTGTGATGATAAAAGAAATATTAAGAGAAAGTTGCAAGACGAGCGTCTACTGCTAGAGTGCCAGTGAAAATGATGCCTGTTGAGACTGAGAAAGGAAGCAATAATCCTACACATTAGCACCAACCAGCTGGCTTTAAGAACCTTCAAACACTTTTTCCCAATTCTGCTAGAAATTATGCTTGAATAGATTTCTAATAGGCCTCTGCTATACTACGTAAACATTGATAGAATGGCCTACTTGTCCACTAATGTTAATATTGCAATGCCCAAATGCACAGATGAAATGCATACCCGCCAAACTGGCAAATGTTTATAACCACTAAACTACATGACAACAATACTAACCCAGCAGCACGTAGACCTCAAAAGATCAGTGTTTTATTTGGCTGTCACAGGAATTATGTCTGAGGGCAAGTTAAAGCCACAGTGTGTCTGTAGAGCGAGTTTCAACCATACTGTTGGACCAGAAACTCGTTAAATACCTGCTTATAATGAACCGGGTATTGCAAGTCACAGTTCGAAACAGCCCATGACTGAGCTTGCCTATTGACACGCTTCTGCCACAGCCTTCAGATTCTGATGAAGAAAGAGCAAAGACAGTTGACAGAAACACTGCTTATATTCCAGAAATTATCACACCATCGGTTCATTACAACTGGCTGTGAGAGATGATTGCTTCAAGAGTTCACATCCCATGCCTTAGTGTGTCTAAAATCTTGCCGATACAAAGCATCCTTGCAAAGGCATCTTATTGTCATGTAATGTGATCGAGATGTTCTGTGCAAAACTTAAACAAATACTCTATTGACTACTGTTGGGAAGGGTCTGTCTGCAAACCACAGATAGCTGCGTGACACTGAATGGGCCTGTGTCTGAGTTCATATAAATGGGTTAGGGTTAGTTAATAAATAAATCAACATAGAAATCCTGTCACGTTGGCTTATCAATCTCTGCAAAAATACATGCACACACACACCATAAATATTATATTAAATAATGAATATGGGCTTAACATTCAAAGAGATCAGACTTTTAGCTTTAATTTAACTACTAAACTGTTCCATGGCCAGGTATGGCCAAATGTGGCAATTGTATTTGGATATATATTTAAGTCCAAGTCCGAACTGCTGTCACTGTCGGTAAAGCAAACTATCATCATGCTGAAAAATCAATACAAACTTACCATCACTTGCCCATATCAATTCTTATAGTCATAAAAATGTATTGGTGAGCTTGGGGACATAAAAAAGTAACCCAGAAGACTAATAGAAAAAAAATTTAAAAAAAAATTTTCCCTGAAAGAATTCTTTCCCTGATGAAGAAAAACCCATTTATAGCAGATCAAGAGTAACCTCCAGGATTTATGTGTATCTGGGTCAAAGTCAACAATCAATAGAAGCCTTCATCAGAATAAACCGTTACAAACCATGTAAACCACTGATATGTTTAAAAGAACTGAAAGACCTGATTCGAGTTTGTCCAAAACCTGTACAATTCTACATCATACTATCCATCATACTATGGACAGATGAAACAAAGATCAACAAAAATAAAAAACGAAAGAAATGAAAAAGAATGAAAAGTGGCCAAGTCAATCACAAATCTAAATCCATATGATGATGCATTCCAGTGGCTAAAGCATAAAACACTCCAAAGATAAGCAGGAACTGAAAACAGCTGCAGCTCAGCATCACCAGGAAAGAGGTCTGAGGGTAAGACTAAATACACACAGACGCCAAATCTTTCCTTTTTCCTACCTGATGGCTTGCATAAATAGGCTCAAATACATGCTCACATTCTAATCTATGGCTTTCAAGGCAAGACCAACAATAAGTGTTGCTCTGATTTTCACATATGAACAAAATCATACTAACTAAAACACTGTTAATCTGCTTAAGAGGTCAGTTTTTATAGAATATAACCAAAAAAGATGACATGTTGATGAAGAGAATGAGAAAGAGGAGGAAGAGTGTACCTTTAAAGGCAGACTGCAGGACAGGGGCAGGTTTGGGTGCCAGCAGAATTCGTCGTGCGTATTTGGTCAAAGCACCACTTTTCTCATTGGGAACTATCAGCTGCCGGATAAACCTTGTACGATCTCTGATGTCGTAGTTCTGATCATACTTCCCCAGGTTTAGAATGTACTGCACCAACAGCTTGGTCTGGAGATAAAGTGAATAAGACATTTATTAAATGATAGAGAAATAATTATTAATAATTATTTAATTACATAAGGGACATCAAGAAATGTCAATAAATCTAAAATGTTCTATAGTATAGATACTACAGAAAGGTTTACATATTAATTAAAACCTTTAAGATTAAAGATTAAGTGGTTTCCACAGACCTTAAATGTATGTATTAAATGTATGGCCATGTCTCTGTCACATGCTCACTTTTTTCATTACTGTTATTGATTATTATTGGTTTTGCCAAAAGAAAGTTTTTAAAGAAAGCATTTCCTATGGGTCAAAGAGCTTAAGAAATGTATATTTATAGGGAAAAAAAAAATCATCTGATTTAACCTTGTGACAAAGGTTTGTGTATTTTATGATGCCTGTTACCTGTTTGGAGTTGGTGAGGTACAGTTTGGCTGCAAGGTTGACTGCTTGCATTTTAACAATGTCCTCTTCATTAGTGAAGTTTTTGGCCACTTTCCTCAGAAGGTCAGGAGAGATTTTTGGCACATGCTCACAATATTCACCAGTGAGCCACAGAATACTTGCCCTTGCCATGGGTACCTAAACACAGACAGATTCATACACATATATAAACACAACCAGAACATGACACAAGCTGGTATATTTACCACTAATCATATGAGGATGTGCCTTTACATTTTGATCAGAACAAAATAAAAAAAAAAAAAAAAATTATCCTGTGGTAAAAAACTATTCACATAAGATCATACCACATCATGTATGTGTATGTACATTTTCATTCCAATCTTTGTGGTTAATATCAAATATACTACATGTGATATAGCATTTAATTAGACAAGGGAAAACTAAAAGTAGCACAACAGCAAATACACCAGAAAAAAGGAATTTTCAGAAATTGCACAGACATAGACTTATTAAATAAAAAAAGTGTAATATACAGAAACAGAGCTCTATGTTCTTAATAAAATCAATTTCCAAACCAAGTTCCTCTTCAAAAGCACTAAAGACTCCATATGTGGTAGCACCACTAATACTATACTGCGAGCAATAACTATATCAATATTGTTTTGCTACAAATGCTCATGTTCCCCTGTTAGTCTAGCTAATCAATCCTGCTGTTAAAAGTTAGTTGGCATGATATACAGGTAACATTTGCACTATGCTTTTCTTTATATCATCCATCTAGTTACAATAATGTGGAACTGATTTCTCTTGGTAACCGTTTTCTTACCCATTCCTCTTGCCATAACTCAAAAACTTTTTTAAATCTTTATATTTCAGGTTTTATGCATATTTTTCAAGGTCATTTAATGCATCAGGAAAATGGAAAAAATGCATATGATTAGGGAGGATGCCTTGTAGATAACGAGGTAACGTCTAAAGACAAGATATGTAGAAATTTAGTAGTGCTGCCCCCTTTGAGAACAAATACATTTTATCATTTAAGTTGAAATATGTTCTAAAATATATATGCATTTTTTTTTAAAATAAAATAGTTCTTAAATTTATCATTCTTTATTGCCTATGTAAGGAAATACAAAACAAATGGCATTCTCTATTAATTCTCCACTCCTAAGCAGGAATAATGCCACATTACAGCCTTAAAACATATTTTCTAAAATTTCCAATCTTGTCTGGAAATTATTTCATTTATATTTAATTTTATACTTCAACAGACTTTAAAGATTTGAGAAGGATAAAACACAGCTTAGCCTTTTCTTGTGTTTTTGGAGCGTGTGTATTTGAGAGTGTAGACATGCAGCAGTCTCACCGTAATGCTGTCAAACAGCTTAGCCATGTGTTTGATGATATCGCTGTGCTGTAAGGGCTGTGTCTGGAGCAGCTTCTTAATGACCACCACACTCTCTGCTACAACGGTTTCTGAAAAAGACAAACTCACATGCATGTTTGTATGCTTTTTTTTTTTTTTTTTTTACCAAATAGGACCATACCAATAGTCAATTATATAATATATAAGAATTCCTTAAAGTGTCCGTCCACTGAGATATGTCTGACAGATTTTAACCAGAAGCCAACCAGTAGGCATCCTTAAACCATGCCCAAACTGCCTTAACTGGCTCTTTTAAATTCAGAAAGCTTGTGTTTTCACCTAACTCCCATGTAATCACATGGTGTATCTGTGTATTTTGCAAATTTCACTGCCATTTCTCTTTTTCCAGCTAAATAAAAAAAATCAATATATCATACATACATTACAGCACAGTGAAATACTTAGGAAATTGGGATCAGAGCCATGATTCAGCACCTCTGGAGCAGAGAGGGTTAAGAGGCCTTGCTCAGGGACCCAACGGCAGCAGCTTGATAGTTTTGGAGCATGAAACCTGGCCTTAACCTTTCATGCCACCACTGCTCACACTGTTACACACCTGCTGCAGGAATGCAGAGGAGTGTGTGCATGGCAGAAGGTCTATATTTTCATTAACTTATTAACTATTCCCAAGATGTTACTATAATGTTAGCAGATGTCCTTATAAAGAAAGCAGTAAATGAGGAATGCTTTGGAACATAGAACACAATATTTTCTTCAAATAAGATCCAAAACATCTCTTTCCTGATTATAGCTTTTTTGTATGTTTTCAAGAAATACTTTAACTAATTTTGCATGTGTGACATGAGAAATAGGTATTGTGAGTGTGTATTTTACCATTTTGGCTAGAAAGCAATAGCACAAGGCCATTGAGACATGCATCTGTGATCTCAGAGATGTTGGTCGCACATCTTCCAATTGCCTGGATAGTAGCAGCTGCAAAATCTTTGTCCTGGCTCTTAACGTATGTCTAAAACACACACACACACACGTTGGTCTTGTGTCCACACTAGCAATATTGATCCAGTTCAATATTTTGCTTTTTAAATTTCTAGGCTTCTGATATTGTTTTAGTTTGTCTATCGGAAAAATAATCATTACATTTCCCATGCATGTAGTTAAGAGTGGATTTGTGCTCTCCTATGGCTTACTCTAAAATACATGGCTGTGTATATACAATATATACAACCACCACCCTCAACTACCCTCCACTTTTGACTCTGATGCTGTCTCAGCTTGCCTTCACTCTCTCAACTCCCTGATGACCTGGAACACTCCAAAGAATTCAGCGACTTCTTTGTAAGTAGATGCTGTTACCTCCATTTTTGTTATCTACCACTTACCTGGCCTCCTAGGAACAACACAGAAGAACTGGTCCTTATTATCTTCTCTTCTGATTCCATTCACTCTCCTTGTAGCACTATTTCTCCTGCTTTATCCTTAACCTACTACATCAACTGCCCTCCAATGCACGGAGGGGGGGGGCATTTTGAACCTGAGCTTCCGCAACTCTTGCTCTGCTCCACATTTCACATCACCGTATCCTTTACACTCCCAATCCCTGCCCTGCCTGCACCACATGATTCAGCCACCACTTTTAACTCTTTTTAACTTTCTTCATCATTTGTCCTCCCTCTGCCCTCTATCTTCTACACCTAAAAAATCTCCTTACCTTGTTCCTTAGCGGTCAGATATCCTACACAGCAACAGCACACAACAAATTACAAGGGAAAGCATCTGAACCAAACTGGTAGCCTTAGCTCAACAGACTAGCAGAGTTCTGTTGCTCTGCTAACTGTGTTTCAAATGAAGTCTGTCTAAATGTCCTTGCACATAAAGTGAGAACTATGTGTCCTGTATCTTCACATATTCTGCAGCAGCTTCCTAATGACCATCACACACTCTGCTACTTGTATGCTTCTAACTGTTACTGTTTCCTGGCAAGCATGCCAATCAACCAGCACTATAATGCAAACACACACAGAACGTATAAATATTCTGTCTATAATTGAGTTCAACAGTTTAATGGTTCATTCACTTCTTTCCACCAGACAGAAATCTCATTTGGCTTGGCCTCAGTCGGTTTGCTCTATTGAATGGTTTACTCTGTTGCATATGAAGCGTTTTTAGGTTTACTGATTATGCACAGTGTTGGGTAATTAACAGATTATTTTCTTGGATAAACACAGCATCGCCAAGCCATATCGTTTTAATGTCCCAAAAGAAAAAGAAAACTGTTTACCTGCAGCTCACGTAGTATGGTGGAGATGTTGGCTTCATTGGCTAAGTTAGTGAGTATTTCCAGCTACCAAAACAAAGTTCACAGTAACACAATCAATATGATCAACAAACAATCATTTATAGACAACTAGCAGTACTGAAGAGTAAAACTTATATTGCATGTTAAAAAACACTTTACATCTGGATAATTTACCTTGAGTGTTTTGATATGTGTAGGATCTGTTGACCTTACATAAAAACTCTTTAAGAATACTTCAAACATGCCCTAAAACACACAGAAAACATTTCAAAAACACATTTAATACCCATGAATACCTCATTAATATGCATCTGCACACATGATAAACTCAGAAATACAGACGCCAACTTTTAAAGCATTTAAAGCACACATCTTCACAACAAAGCGGCCTAACAGACAACATGAATGCACTGAATATTAAATTGTTTATTACAGAAAACATTGAAATAAAATGTAAACATTGTACCTTTCTCTGTATGGACATAGTGGCAATATTTTGCAGCACTATATACTGAACCTCCCTGATAGAAAGAAAGGAAGAATTATATATATATATATATATATATATATATATATATATATATATATATATATATATATATATATATATATATATATATATATATAAAATGTCTATATAGATAAGCGAACAAGACACATATTAACAAGACGATTAATATGGCAGTGTGTGTGTGTGTGTGTCTGTACCTGTGGCTCCTCAGTAATCGTACCAGAGATTTGCTGATGATGTTTAGTTCATGCTTAGGGGCCAAGTGCCAATACAGCTGTGCCACAGCCATCACCACCTACAATATAGTGTGTGTGTTTACTTTGAGTTATCTAGGATTTTCTTAATTTTTTAGTATAGCATATGCCCTTTAATGTTAGCAAATAATTCAGTCAACAATAACTCTGTGAAGCACATTTAGATATCCATTCTGTTGTATAACGTTGTGCAATCAATCTACTATATACTATGCAATACTGCATATACTACGATTGCTTGTAGAGTATCACACTGAATATATTCTTGAGACAATGTGAAAAACAAGAACAAACCTACTGTATATGTTGCTTCTAGTTCACCTGCCACTAAACTGCAATTGACTAAATTGCAGGGATGTGTAAATGTGAGTGAAACTAGGAATAATTAATACGCTGTTTTACAGGCTGGACTTTCTGGAAATATGGACTTCATGGATTAGGATTGAACATGATTTTTTATCTACGAGTTTATTTCCAGTGTAATGCATGTCCAAATATTGTATATTATTGTTTTAGCTATTAGAATTGATTTCATATATAATCGTTAAGCAACCTGCCAAAGACAAACAGGGAGAAACAACAAATGAAATGAATCTGGGCTACAGCCAGATGTTTACAGAGAGAAAAAAGATGACCGTATACATACAAGTTTGTGTGGCAGATACAGTATCCCAAAGTGGACACTTGTAAATTTGTTACACTTGTTTGTTTTTGTGGGAGTAAAAAAAAAAAAAAAAAAAAAAAAAGTGTAGTCCTAATTAGGACAAAAGAAAATGCTTGCATGTTTTACGACATACAGTAGTTTATTGTACATCAAAACTACTTTATATGAAGGAAATAAATTACTTGGAGAGTAAATCATGGTTGCACCACATAATATTTAGACTGATGGCCAGATTTCTGAAATGAACCCTTCCACACCCTTACATAAGACAGATGCTTGTGTGCTTGTGTACTCACAGCAGTATTTCTGCTCTGCAGTAAAGGTTTGATATTGCGTAACAGCAATCTATGATCTGGATCCATCGCGTATGGCTTTTTCTGTGCCGCGCCATCTCTCTTCTCTTCATCCGAATCATAGAATGCCTTTTCACTGTTTTCATCAAAAGCGACGTCCTACAGATGTGTGCACATACAACAGTAACGGTAAATGACCAGAGACAGAAACATGCATGTACATAATGGCACAAAAAAAAGGCTGCCATAATTGAAATCTGACCGTGTCGAATAAGCTTAACACTGATTTTTATAAAGCAGGAATGATGGCCTGAATGACAGCACATAGTAAGCGTAGTAACAGTTTCAACATAACAATCTATTGCTAGAATCTGAACAAGCAGTGTGATACAAACTGTGAAATGTATTAAATTAAAAAAAATCAGCTCTGTTGAACACCATTTGTCCTATCAAATTAGCAAACCAGAACTAACAGTTGTACAAGTAGAGCATAATCCATGTCATAATGACATCATAAAGCAGCATAAAAATGAAGGCAATTATCATGGTATTCAAATTTAATAGTTGCACCTCTCTCCATGGGCTGATGAACTGGGTGCGGGCGTAGCGGGTGAGCATGTTGATGATCACCACCTGTCCCCATTCCTCCACATCAATCAGAAGGTTGCACAACTTCCGGTAATTCTTATGGATCAGATCAATCCGCTCGGGACACACTTCTTCAAATGCCACTACCACGCTCCCTGCTACCAGCTACAACACACACACACACCGTCATTCCTACAAACAGCTGTTAGTCTTTGCTCCACGATGGACATCACAGACTAACAAATATCATCCAATATTTCATTGTAGTTTTGGCTGGAGAAATTTTTATGCACAGTCTATGACATCTTAATCTTATTTTTGAATAGCACCTTGTTCCAAGTTCTTACTTAATATTAAAAATATACATCCTGCATGACCATGGTTCAGTCACTGTTCCACAAAACACCACGAAGATGATCAATGATGTGCAGTCTAGCATGTCTTAGGCCTGTCTCTCCAAATTATTACTTATTCCCCTTTCTCCATATCTAAAATATTTCTGTATGAAGTGTTCTGAGGATTAGCCAGCTGTTATTTTTTCTATGTGTAATAAATAAATTACATGTCTCCCATGAAATAGATGAGACAGACAGACACTTTATTCATCCCAATGGAAATTTTATAACTTCCAGCAGTATCCACATACATAAGTAATAAGGCATGCAATAAATAGATAATTCCATCTATTTAGTTATTACACATGCAATGAATGCTAATATAACTTCACTTGTTATTTGTTTCAAGTGATTGAAGGAGATGATGTTTCAAACTGACCGTGCTTTTGTCCTTTAGCAGCTTCTCAATCACTTCAATCAGGTGCTCCTTCTGATCAGGATCCAGGCTGTGCAAGGTGTGAAAGCAAACAACAGCAGAAAAAGATTTCAGATTTAACAAACTTGAGAAAAATAGTTCCGCAATATTTATTTGCAGCTTTACAGACAAAGATGGGTGGAAGCATGCACAAATGTTTGGAAGGAGATTGTTAGAACTAGTGACTTGCTATTATTACCAGCTTGATAATACAGACTGTTGCTGGACCAGTACTTAGAAAAAGTGGAACACAGTAAATGTCACATAATGCTCACAACACAATCCATATTACAGACTTTTTTTGCCTGGCCATTATTCTTGTGCTAATATAAACGTCTGTATGTCCTTAATCATTAATAGCTAGACAGTTTTGAGTATATTTAATAATAGAGAAAATTATGATGATCTAAACTGACATAAGATGAACTTTTTTGTTGAGTCTTAACTACTGAATGTTAGCCCAGTCACTTAATACTGCACCTTTATTAGTAAATGCACTTTAGGCCAAGCAGAAGCTTTACATCGCTGGGCTGCAAGGCTGTAGGTACACATTACTAAAAGGCATATGCATTTCTGTCTGTGTGTGTACCTGTACAGCTTCTGTATTGCATGAGCAGCTGTTTTCCTGACATAAGGTGAAAGGTCAGAGGCAGCCTCTTTGATGGCCAACATCATAATGGGCACAATGATTGGCACACGAATGCTGGAGAGAACCCGTAGGGCACTGGCTCTGATCAGCTGGTTTGGATCCTGTCCAAACACACACAGTTTAGGTAACAAAATTTCAAATCTAACTGAGCAGGACTCAAAGCAGGACTGCTTCCCTGATTAGCCTTAAACCATTCTGGGAATGTGGGAATTAAAGTCCTTTACCTTGAGAGCACGCTGAAAAGTGCTGATGGACAGGAGGGCAAGGTCCTGCTGTTCCTCTGCATATCTGACCAAGTACACGTAAACCAGCTTTTTCAGCTGCAAGACACACGGATGCACCAAATTCTCAAAATGAAATACATTTGACTCATTTCACAAATTTAAGAAATATCTGAACTATTGTGGAAGCTGATTGTATGACAGTGAGCTGCGCACTCATTAGGTCAAGCCAGGAGCTAATTTTATATGACCATCAAATTACTGCCTGCAAATTAAAAAATTATTTAGGGGTAGCGGTGCGAGTGACTTATCATCCTGTTCCATCTGAAACAAAATAGAAGTCACAATAAATAGACAGATATACAGACTGATAGACAGACACCTAGATAGCAGAAATTGCTGAATTATTTCAGCGAATTTGTAGCTAAAAAGTAAAATTAACCTTTTCACACAAAGTGCATGTGTGCAAAGCTGTGCAAAAAGTACAAGAAAAAAAAGACCATGAAGTGTCCAAGGACAATACAATACACTATAGGAGAGATAAATAAGATAGAAACACACAGTCTGTATACTGGTTGATTCTGAGTGCAGATGAGGATGCTATCGCTTTGTAAACATATGTAGACATATGGCATCAGCAGTTAATAGCAGTATATACACTGATCAGGCATAACATTATGAGCACTGAGTGGTCAAGTGAATGACACTGATTATCTCCTCATCATGGCACCAGTTAGTGGGTGGGATATATTAGGCAGCAAGTGAACATTTTGGACTCAAAATTGATGTGTTAGAAGTGGGAAAAATGGGCAAGCGTAAGGATTTGAGCGAGTTTGAGAAGGGCCAGATTGTGATGGCTAGACCAGTGGATCAGAGCATCTCCAAAACTGCAGCTCTTGTGGGGTGTTCCCGGTCTGCAGTGGTCAGTATGTATTAAAAGTGGTCCAAGGAAGGAACAGTAGTGAACCGGCGACAGGATCATGGGTAGCAAAAGTGGTCAGGGCTGTTTTGGCATCAAAAGGGGGACCAACGCAATATTAGGCAGGTGGTCATAATGTTATACCTCGTCGGTGTAATTATGATGTGCAAAAAACTGTTTGCAGCAAAATGTGCTAAAATGCAGTATGATTTAATGAGACCATAGTAAGTTCATTGCCAAACCTACCATACCCACAATGGAGCATGATGATGGCAGCATCAATACCAAAGTAATCAAAGTTGTTATTTAATTTGAAATAGAGACTGTTTTGTCTTGAAAGTTGTTTACTGGTAGAACACACCATTACCTTGCTTTACATGATGTTTGCACTGTGTTAAAGTATATTTCATCAAGTTCATTCATACATTTTTGGTGTTTTCACATGATCAATTATCACTTGTGACTACTCAAGTGAGAGTATGATTTTGAGTGTGTCCAATAAAAGGAAGAAAGAGAGGGTGAAAAACATGAGTGAATATACATGAGTGTGCGTGCATACGCATACATGCATACAGATCAGAGGAGAATCAATTCCTTTAGTGGGCATGTGTGAGTTGTTGAGGATCAATAGATGTACCATCTATGGGTCATCTCCTACTGTGCATGTCTAAGTGCCTAATGTGTGTATATACATTTCTAAGCACGTCCGGGTCTCCAGACTGTCTATATACACGTGTGTGTGTGTGTATATATAAACAGGAGCTCCACAGATAGCAGAGCACAGCTTGGCATTCAACCAGCAAGGAGAAAGAAGAATGTGCAAAGAGAATGTCCGAGACTTCAATTAACTAAACGTATTGCAGTTCCTAATAAATCAGTGCTTAAGACATGGGTCACCTTGCACAGAGATTATTACACGTGTAGGTCTCAGTGAAGATCATAAATTAACAGATTTTTTTTTTAATTAAATGTATTAAATATTAAATATATTGTAAGATATTTGTTCTTAAAAATGCGTTGCTCTTACCTCAAGGTTCTTGCTTGCAACATTTTTCACTACAGCAGGGAACAGTTCTGATGCATTTTTCCCCTTCGCTATTAGCTGAAAGAAAAATAAATAAAAACACCTTCCTTATATGCACAGGTCTGGAAAGTCAGAATCTCTCCAGCAGTAGCTCCAGTATGTAATCTGTATAAAGTGATTGCAAATATGTGGTAAAGTAACTATTTTAATATGCTTACAGCTCGATGCCATTTAAATAAACCACTTAGGCAGGCTGTGGATTTACCACAAAAGTTTCTTACCACCATACGCCCAAAAATGAACACCCAAATTACACAGAAAAACTTGCATAATGTCACTTTTCACTATGTTCAATTATTTTTTTTTTTACATACACTCAAATTACACATAAAACAAAAACACACACTTACCCCCACCACCCTCTTCATGGCCTCCAGTTTGTTAGACTCCTTGCTGCTCTCCAGCATCTCCTTTAGGTCCTCATTCCTGCAACAGATTCAATTCACCTTGATTCAGTCTTGCACTGAAATCCATTCTGACACAAAACAAATGCTCTCACACACTTCCTTTCATAGACAGATTCATTTCACACTGATTCGCCCAGCTCTGATTCATCAGACACAGCTGATTCGCTTCAGGCTTGGATTTAATCAAGCAGACTGCATGCTGCAGGACTCCACACACACACAGCCATGCTGATACACTGTCCCGTTCACACTGCAGCCATTTCTACAAAAATTTTAAATGAATGAATGAATGAATAAATAAATAAATAATAACCAACCAATCTTATAGTGCAGGCTGTTGCACAAGTGTACAATCAATTTAGCCAGAAACAATGAGACAGATATTAAATTCATTTAGCCGAAGCGCACACTCTCCCAGTCTTTTCCTCACCCGTTTTATGTGTATCTGATTGCTAGATGCAATCCCAAAAACTAGGCTAATTTCCAGCATACTCTGATGCCATTAGACATTTAACATGACATGCAACAACTGTGAGAGACCCTCTGACAGAAAAGAAGGGTGTGCTACATCAGTAGAGCAAGATGCAAGCTTAAAGTATTAAGCAAAATACCTTTTAATTATTTGACAATATTTGACTTCAAGAATCCTAGTAACTGATTATACTTTAAATAAATAAACACACAGACGGATTAAAAAGCAGCAGGAGGGTCAGTCTGCAGGAAATCTAACCTGTTTAACTCCATTGTTAGAAATAAGCTGAAAAAGTAAAAATGTTTTGTTAAAATTGGCATAAGATGAATAAATAAAATCACTGTCAATGTGAATGCCCCTAAATAAGCTTTTTGGAAAGAGACATGGTCACATCAAAATTTTCAGCTTGCCAATAAAATGAAGTCTGTATTGCCATCTAGTGGAATAACAGAGACTAAAAGTCTTTGAGTCTTTCACCACAATTACATTCCACTTGGCTCACAGAAAGTAAAAACTCATTTGGTGGAACAGATGAACCTACAGGCCAATCCTTGTCTGAACTGCAGCTGAACTCCAGTGTAGTGAAATCATCGGATTGCTTACACCGAGGAGGACAAACGCCATGCTGTGTTAAAATTTGGCCAATATCAGGGTTGCTGTGTGAGTACTAATGCCATCCAAGCATATTCTCATCTGGGTAGCTGCATGCTAATTATAATGTGATGCACCAGTGAACATTTTCAGGAAATTAAACCTAAATTTTGAACAGATCATAAGGACAAAACATTTTGTTCACATAACCTATTCTACTTGAGTCATAGGATGCATTTAATGTAGGCTAATCCTACACAACCCCCTCTGACATTTTAGCCATGACTGAATGCTAAGTGATGAGACAAATCAAGTGAACATCATGAACACCATGTGAAATTTTGCATAGCTGACACGCATAGGCACTGTAGCTTTCACTGTACACAAGGAATTGTGGTTCCCAATTAAGTAAGCATCTTGTATTATACTATAAGTCATCTTGTATTATAATAAGTAATAAAGCACTGTCGAATTTATTAGATTTTCTTACAAAAATCCTAAAGAAAGAATACGTCAATCAAATAAAGTACTAGAATCATTTATATTTTAATATGTAAATTTGCATTGCGAAAGCTTTCGAATTCAGGTAGCCTGAAAGGGCACAAATGCATTGTGAGATTTTAATACCCTGTGGTTTCTGCCTCTAGACAGCCTCTGCGATGGCAGCTGAGAGAGTGTTCCTCATGACTGAAGTCCGATCTCAGTGTGAGTTGCAAATTCTCTGCAGAAACCAGCACCTTACGCACAACACCCTGTGCTTCAGAGTAGAGTTCAGACAGACCACCATTCATCTTATCCAGAAATCCAAAAACGCAGCATCCAGTGAAAATGTCCAGTTCAAAACATAATTTCTATTGAAAGCTTCACTCGTTTATTTTGCTTCCCACTCTGGTCATAATTAATGAAGCAGGCAGAAAAAAGTAGAAGTCATTGATCCACAATGTCCCTCCAAATGAGAACTTAAGACAAGGTAGAGTCCATAAAAAGTCACAAGTTAAATTCTCTCTAAGCCATGCTGTGTCGGTTGCTATCCTCCTCCCCAATGACCAAGAAACAGAATAGCATAAACACTCACTCACTTATGGAGCGTCTCTACATCAAATCAGGCACCATGTGAGCCGGGAGAATGCTGGACTGTGTGTCCATCACCTCTTATCAAATTCAAACGATGGTGTGGAGACACAAACAACAGTCGAGCATTCAGGTCAAATTCCTTATCAAACAGTGCTTGTTTTAAAGCATGCAGTCCAGCTCCAAAATCCAATTTTTCACAAAATTACTCTGACTGTGTACAGACAAAGGAGCAGACTGGAACATTTACAAGAACTCCAGTGCAGCCAGTTTCCTGTTAACCATTAATTCTACTCACTCTTCCCTTTAACACAACCAGCCATCCTCTTAAAGAACCAAAAATTTAAAAAATATATATAAAAAAATAAACAAAACAAAACAAAACTGCAAAGAAGGTAAAAGCTCTCTATGCTGTGCTGGAATCATAGATTTTTAATATGAAACAACCTCAGCTCTTTCAGACTGTGGTCACTTTCTCCTCCCCGTCACAGGATGTGTGTGGCTCTTATCAACCCTTGATAAACACAGAGAGCTGGCACGACACCTTCCTCTACAACACAATGGTTAAAGTACCGAGCCAGTTTGCCTGCAGATTATTGACCACAGTAGGAGTACAAGTCCAGAAAGGTTAATGAGTCCACTTATAGATGACAACATTTCTCTAAAGTCCACTAAAAGTGGACAGTTTCTTTGTTTTTGGCTATGCGCTGAAGATATTTTGGTTTGAGATCAAAAGATAAATTAGAATTTCAGTTTTATATCTAGATGTAATGAACATGGCACTTTTGGTAGCAGACCACACAATTTTTGGAGGTGAGCAAAAAGTGCACAGATCAGGCATAACATTATGAGCAGTGAAGTGAAGAACACTGATCATCTCATCATGGCACCTGTTAGTGGGTGGGATATATTAGGCAGCAAGTGAACATTTTGTCCTCAAAGTTGATGTGTTAGAAGCAGGAAAAATGGGCAAGCGTAAGGATTTGAGCGAGTTTGACAAGGACCAAATGTGAGGACTAGATGACTGGATCAGAGCATCTCCAAAACTGCAGCTCTTGTGGGGTGTTCCTGGTCTGCAGTGGTCAGTATCTATCAAAAGTGGTCCAAGGAAGGAACAGTGGTGAACCAACAACAGGGTCATGAGCAGCCAAGTCTCATTGATGCACGTGGGGAGTGAAGGCTGACCCGTGTGATCCGATCCAACAGACGAGCTACTGTTGCTCAAATTGCTGAAGAAGTTAATGCATGACGGGTCAGGGCTGTTTTGGCAGCCAAAGGGCGACCAACACAATATTAAGCTTTGGCCATAATGTTATGTCTGGTCAGGGTATCAAAACGGATCATCTTAAAAGCAAATAAAAGTAAATAACACATAATATTTGGTTGCAATATGTGCCTCAGTTCAGCCACCCAGTGACATCAAACTGCTGCATTCTTCTTTTGTGATCCTCCTAATTAAATTGGATGTACTTCTCTCCAAATTGGCAGACAGGATGTTTCCGTAGACTTCTGAATTCATTCTGGTGCTACCATCATCAGTTACTGATAAAGATTCATGAGTCTGTTCCAGAAGCAGCCACACAAGCCCAAGCCATGACACTACCTCCAGCATCCTCCTACCTGATCAATGATCTTGAATGTTTAGGATCACAAACAGATCCTTCATTTCTTCATACTTTTTCCTTTCCATCACTTTGGCTCATCTCTGTATTTCTTCAAATTCCAGTCTGCCGATGAGTGGTTTGTATCTTCAGCTATGGCCTCTATTATTTCTGCCCTTGAAGTCATCTTCTAATGGTGGATAGTGATACCCTCACCCCTGCCCTGTGGAGGTTGTTGGTGATGTCAGTTGTTTTCTTGGGTTTTCTTCACAGATCTCACAATGTATGTGTTATCTACTGCTGTTTTCATTGAAAGACCAGTTCAATTTTGGTTTTGGTTGTTGTAGTGGAGTCTTTGCAGGACATTGTTTGTATTGGCTATACCCAATGCTTATGCAAAGGCTCTAATCAATTCCCTCTTTTCTCAGGTTCAAAATAGTCTGCTTTTCTCACATTGATAGCTCTCTGATCTTCACATTGGTTTATCCCTTTTAGCAGCAAATGCATTCCACAAGCAAAACCCAAGCCAAGAGTAGAAATTCAGAGCTATTAATCGTTCAATCAATCTAACAGGGAATATTTCTTCAAACAATAGGTGCCAAGTTCTAATGTTTAGCAATCTAGAAGTAAGCATCAGGAAACGAATGTCTCAAATATTTATTATTGTCCAAGTTGTGCATCACAGATTAATGATACCACAAAGCATTATCTTTGTATAACAGCACAGTTGGGAATGACTTCCAGCTATAACAATGACAAATGTTTCTATAGTGTTTTTTGTTATGAGACATAATATTTATGGAAGGAGTCTTGATTGTAAGTATTTTATAACGGTCACATGACTCTGTGCAGTTTATCAGCAAAGGAAAATTTCTAGGAAAGAGTTGTTCATGCTTTCCGGTTTTTCATTCAAAATAGCAAGTGGCTGAGAGAATGAGAGATAGAGGAAGAGAGAGCGAGCAAGAAAGAGAGAGCGAGCAAGAAAGAGAGAGCGAGCAAGAAAGAAAGAAAGAGAGAGCGAGCAAGAAAGAAAGAAAGAGAGAGCGAGCAAGAAAGAAAGAAAGAGAGAGCGAGCAAGAAAGAAAGAAAGAGAGAGCGAGCAAGAAAGAAAGAAAGAGAGAGCGAGCAAGAAAGAAAGAAAGAGAGAGCGAGCAAGAAAGAAAGAAAGAAAGAAAGAAAGGAGAGAGAGTAAGCGAGAAAGAAAAAGAAAGGAGAGAGAGTAAGCGAGAAAGAAAAAGAAAGAGTAAGCAAGAAAGAAAGAAAGAAAGAGTAAGCAAGAAAGAAAGAAAGAAAGAGAGAGAGTAAGCAAGAAAGAAAGAAAGAAAGAAAGAAAGAAGGAGAGAGAGTAAGCAAGAAAGAAAGAAAGAAAGAAAGAAAGAAAGAAAGAAAGAAAGAAAGAAAGAAAGAGAGAGAAAGAAAGAAAGAGAGAAAGAAAGAAAGAAAGAGAGAAAGAGAGAGTAAGCAAGAAAGAAAGAGAGAGTAAGCAAGAAAGAAAGCAAGAAAGGAGAGAGAGTAAGCAAGAAAGAGTAAGCAAGAAAGAAAGAAAGAAAGAGTAAGCAAGAAAGAAAGAAAGAAAGAAAGAAAGGAGAGAGAGTAAGCAAGAAAGAAAGAAAGAAAGAAAGAAAGAAAGAAAGAAAGAGAGAAAGAAAGAAAGAGAGAAAGAAAGAAAGAGAGAAAGAAAGAAAGAGAGAAAGAAAGAAAGAAAGAAAGAAAGAAAGAAAGAAAGAAAGAGAGAGAGAAAGAAAGAAAGAGAGAGTAAGAAAGAAAGAAAGAAAGAAAGGAGAGAGAGTAAGCAAGAAAGAAAGAAAGAAAGGAGAGAGAGTAAGCAAGAAAGAAAGAAAGAAAGGAGAGTAAGCAAGAAAGAAAGAAAGAAAGAAAGAAAGAGAGAAAGAAAGAAAGAGAGAAAGAAAGAAAGAGAGAAAGAAAGAAAGAAAGAAAGAAAGAAAGAAAGAAAGAAAGAAAGAAAGAAAGAAAGAGAGAGTAAGCAAGAAAGAAAGCAAGCAAGAAAGGAGAGAGAGTAAGCAAGAAAGAAAGAAAGAAAGAGTAAGCAAGAAAGAAAGAAAGAAAGGAGAGAGAGTAAGCAAGAAAGAAAGAAAGAAAGAAAGAGCAAGAAAGAAAGAAAGAAAGAAAGAAAGAAAGAAAGAAAGGAGAGAGAGTAAGCAAGAAAGAAAGAAAGAAAAAGAAAGAAAGGAGAGAGAGTAAGCAAGAAAGAAAGAAAGAAAAAGAAAGAAAGGAGAGAGAGTAAGCAAGAAAGAAAGAAAGAAAAAGAAAGAAAGGAGAGAGAGTAAGCAAGAAAGAAAGAAAGAAAGAAAGAAAGAAAGAAAGAAAGAAAGAAAGAAAGAAAGAAAGAAAGAAAGAAAGAAAGAAAGAAAGAAAGAAAGAAAGAAAGAAAGAAAGAAAGAATCTAGCTGTGCTCTAATGGGTTCACAGAGGGTATCTACTTCCAGTTTAGTTAACATGTGTAAGAGTAACAGCAGGTTTTTTATCACAATGTGCTTATTATATTTTATATTGTTGAATTGCTTGTTATGTACAATCTATCAGAATGTGTTCAACTTGGATTATTATATTTATTAGGAACGATTAAAAAATTTGGCATGTAAATTGAGATCATAAGGACAAAGGTTTTAAACCAAAAAGATTTAAGATGCTTACACCACATGAATGCTTACTCAGTCACCAATACTCACCCATAATCAACCAGACGATTTAAAAAAATAATTTTCTTAGATGAAAATTTCGTATAATCAATCGCAGACGACACCAGAAGGTGGTAAAATTGCAGAGCAAAGTAAAAGCAACCTGTAAAAAGCTACATCCAAGCAAAACAATGCCTAGTAAATTAGTAAAGAGAAATGTACCTTTACTTCATTACAGGATTTTCAAGGGCTCAGGTTGTTTGCTCTGCGATTTAAACTCTTGACCTTCCTTGTTATAGTCCACTATCTCAGCCATGTGAACATTAAACCACCAATTTTCAATGTGCTGTTGTTTTTAACTGTATACGTGTATTCCTGCAGAATCGGCTAAAAATTCACCATCCAGCAGAGTATATTATTACAGCTCCCTTACACTCCTTGAACTGAAAGGGGGGGAAATTGCTCAAGTTTCAATGGATGGAAACAATTAAATTGCGATATTTTTAAATGGCCTTCGAAGGGTATATCTTAACAAAATCTATTTTTACATAGTGTAAGTGTCTATACTCATGACAGTCAAGAATTACACAATACAGTACTGCTGAACACACCCGTAAATCTGTCTCACTCTTATCCTAACTCCCATTGCACTGCATACCTTATTTATCTGGAATGAATGAAGCATGACACCATATCTCAGACAAAACCCAGCTTATTACATCAGCACAGTGCTACAGATTTTCTTTTCCACATTCCCAAACCTTGTTGTCAATTACAGTGCTTCTGCTCCACACCGATATCACTTCACACAAAGCATATTTTAGCGTAAAGCATACTGAACTCGGTAGCACAGAAAATAAATAAATCCTCCATCAACCGAGACTGTGAAAGCCTGCAGTGTCCCAGACATTCCACTGGATTCAAAAGAAAAAATTCTCCAAGGTGCAAAGAGTTAACGCTGAGTAAAAGTAGCACAGCATGAGCAAATCTGAGCACTGATGTAGGGCAGTGACTAATATTAATCATACTAATCTCTTACTGCACCCTACTGGTCATATAGCCTTAAAAGCAAAAGTACATTTTATGGTTTAGGTTATTTTTTTCCCATATTGTGATTCAGTGTAATCTATTTACTGTTGAATAAAAATCAACTGTAATGTTTAATATTAATGTTAATCATAGCATCAAATCACAAGCTCCTCATTCATAAGATGTATTCTGGGTGCAGACAGACATTTATTCATTCTTAACCTAATCTACTGTATACTGTTATTTTGAGGCAATATACAAACAAATAGATATTACAATAATAAAAAAAAAATAATAATTAATGGGCTCTATAGTGGTGGCAGAGGCATGGTCGAGTGTTTCGACTGTGGCGGGTCGAATTGGTGAGGAATATGTGTGCATCTACCCGATCTCACTAACTGCATGTCCACGTCATGTGAGGATGCACACATAGGTGTCAGAATTCATGCTTGCATGAAACAGTAGTTTTTTCACTAGGGGACAGCATCACATGTCTCGAACAAGACTTTACAGAAAACTGAAAACGAAAAGTAGAGCATTCTCTGAGCCTAAAACAATGGAACACTCTGTTTCACTTTGTTTCAATGGGTGCTCGGGAAAACGATTGTTGCATGATCAATTATAAAAACATTGAATACATTATAAACAAAAATGTCAAGTCATTTTGCACCAAAATAATTTCTGAAGCATTTTCCCTCATGTGTATTATGCAGTATGAAGTGGTCCAGTGGCGACAGGAAGGAATTAGTGCCAAGTCAATATTGAATGAGTTTGAATGAGCCTTGACATTTTTGGTTTTTCACCAAGCTTTCATTTCATTGCTGTTGGATGATTTTATGCCACTCCTGGCACAACAATTCAAGCAGCTCAGCTTTGTTTGATGGCTTGTGACCATCCATCTTCCCCTTGATCACATTCCACAGGTTTTCAATAGGGATCAGGTTCGGAGATCAGGCTGGCCATGACTGAAAGCAACCTAACGCTCAGTGTATCTGATCAATACACATTTAAACACAATATTTCTGTCAAAATGCACTTAGTTGAATATAGCATTTTGTTTAACCAGTAGCATCCCTGTACACAAGTGGTGCTTCTTGTTTCCTCTGCAATTATTGTGGTTGTTAGCTTCTTTGTATTTTTGCCCTAATGCCTTTAATTTCACTTTGCCATTAGATCCAGGACCAACTTCACCCTTTCTCTGTCACAGCCCAAGAAATGTCCTCAGAGAACCTCATAGATTGTTTTTGCAGCTACTGTGCAGTGTGTTTTTTGTTTGTTTGTATCCCCCAACATCTTAATGAGATTTATTTTGGTTTATATAATCTGGACTCCACTGACTACCTTTTACAACACATTAGAGCCGAATGATGAATTTTGACTTTGCCCATAGCCACATATCAATAAGAGATAAATGACCAGACATCACATGTTTTCAGATTTACAACCTATGTGGTAAAAATCTGATCCAAGCTGTTTACACATTTAAAATGCCTTGATATTTCTTAACTGTAGTACATAAAAGTAAAAAAATACACTAATGAGGTTTAACATTGATACAATGATCTTTCTGAACAGTAAAGTAAGTCTCTTATTTACAGCTGCATGCCTAAAATCTGTAGAAAGCCAATCATCACACCTCTTTCCAAAGCCATGTTGTTTACACGTTATTTTTCGGATTTATACCGTATAACCAAATCCAGCGCCTTTATTTCTTATGTGACGTGCTAAGCAACAATGCAAAGCAAATGAAACCTTTAACAGATGTGAAAGAATATGACAACAGCTGTCTGTGTGATGCTTGCCATTTTCCATTTCAAAAACAGCTCTGCAGCCGCCGGCCCTTCTACGCATGCGTGTCAGCCATGTATACGCGGCAGCAACTGGCAGCGAAAGGGCGCGCGTGCGCGCACGCAAACACACACACACAACGTAATATAAAATAAAGTTGTTAATATTTGCTTCTCAGCTTACTTTTTAAAATCGCTGGTGAAGAGCCCAAAGCTAGTGGTCGGAGTGGTCTCCTGACCAACTTCCACGCCTGTGTCCGTTCCTCCTTGGTCATTGTACGACAAACTGTTGGCCGACATTCCTAACATTTACCTTTAAGGCTATAAGCAGTTTGAAAGAGTGAAGGAAAAATCTTGGATTTATATATATATATATATATATCCGGTTTAAAAGATCCGAATGAAAATCCTTTTCTCGGAGTTGCAAGTGTTTTCTGTGCCTTCTCCCACACACAACCGGATGTGTGAGTAGCAGAAGTTTAAGTCACATGACAGACTCATGACGCGCCTACTGCTGGCACCTGACCACTACTCGGCTTTATAAAAATAGTTTTTAGGTCATTTAATATGCCACACAATGTAAATCATATATTGTCTTTTAACCAGATATGACGTGTTTGAGTTTTTGAAGTTCATACTGTGGTCAGTAAAGTCAGTACAGTCTACTGGTCAAGTGTCTCTCAGCCCACTGTACTAGTTCTAGTTCTAGTTTTCACTGCTCCATTTAAACCCACTAGTAAACTGAACATGAAATGGAGTCCAAAATGATGTTTAATCTACTGAATACTGTACTACAATTAAGACCTACTGAGATGTGCAACTACGTGTTACTATGGCTTGTGGGTCCACCCCCTGTCTCACTTTAGTGACGTCATCGAGGTGCAGAGAGAGGAGATGAAAATTTGGGATATACATAGTAACAAACATACATGCACATAACCACAAAAATCAATTTCACAGAATATTATACCTGATGCACCTAACAACAAAAATCAGTTATATAACTTTAATAATCTTCAACAACAGACATCAGCTTTGTGACTGCTGCCATGAACTAGTGTGAAGCTGAAGCTGCAACAATGTTTAGGAAGGTGGTACGTGTCAACACACAGCATCCAGTAACATCCAAGGTTTCTCCCCATAGTGCATTCTGGTGCCATCTCTTCCCCAAGTAAGCCATCATGTATGATGTAACCGGAAATGTGATTCATCAGACCAGGCCACATTTAACCAGTTGCACCATAATCCAATTCTGATGCTCACATGTCCATTATGGCACAAGCTGTGATGCACTGTGTCACCTTAATGCCATAGCATTACATTTTTCAACAGTTTGTGCTACAGTAGCTCTTCGGCAGGATCTGACCAGATGGGATAGCCAGTCTCTGTACTATGAAGTCGGCAGTAGGTGTTCTTACTACTGGTTGCCATAGTAATAACATTTATCATTGGTAGCACAACTAACATTAAACTTTTATAAACTTTGTCTTGATGCTGGACATGGCCACATCATCTATTCACCAAAGATTGCATAGTTGCCCGCTCTCATTGAAAATGAATGGTATCCGGTTGCTTGTTCCTATATGTGTGAATGTAATTTGTAACTCAAACATCAACACATCAATATATAGATTTAAGTCAACATCTGGCACCTGCCTAATATTGTGTTGGTCCCCTTTTCGCTGCCAAAACAGCCCTGACCCGTCATGCACTGTGTATTCTGACACCTTTCTATCAGAACCAGCATTAACTTCTTAACTTCTAAGCAATTTTAGCAACAGTAGCTCATCTGTTGGATCGGACCACATGGGCCAGCCTTCGCTTCCCACGTGCATCAATGAGCCTTGGCTGCCCATGACCCTGTCACCGGTTCACCACTGTTCCTTCCTTGGACCACTTTTGATAGATACTGACCACTGAAGACCAGGAACACCCCACAAGAGCTGCAGTTTTGGAGATGCTCTGATTCAGTCATCTAGCTGTCACGTCACAAATATAAAACATAATATTAAATATTAATCCACTGCAGATTTTTTGAGAATCTGTGTGTGGACCATAATGGGCTAATTTATAGGTGTCAAACCGGATCCACAAAGGGCCTTCTGCTTGGTTGGAATGAAATCCTGCACCCACACCAGCCCTTTGTGGATCCAGTTTGACACCTATGGGCTAATTGGTCAAATACATTCACATTTTTGTCCTACTCCTGTGTTTTTTGGTTGTTTCACTACAGTTGCAGTGCTGGTATTTTACAGACTGTGTCGATATAGCAACATATTGAATGTGAGAGTAAATGCAAGATATGTAAGAACAATACTGTACTTCCAAAGTCCCTTCTCGCAAGCTGGAGAAAAGATTCTGTATGCTTCTTCACACAACTATGATAAGAAAATGTTACAGTAGTTTAGTGTTAGCCTACACAGTTCATTGGTTCAACTAACTGATCTGATGAGAAATTTCAGATACAGACCAAGTGTGGTCTGGTGAAATGGTTGGAATGTATGTCCTACCATCATCTATGGAATTTTAAATGCTTTTAAATTTTTAAGGCATTGTGCCCAGCAGGACATATATACTGTATATAGCAAAGAGTGCTTTAGCAGAAAGTTGCTGGTATAATGGTTGGCATATGAGCCCAAAGGTAAGGTCTGATCCTGTGTCACTCGAGTGATGTCTGATTATATCTATCTATCTATCTATCTATCTATCTATCTATCTATCTATCTATCTATCTATCTATCTATCTATCTATCTATCTATCTATCTATCTATCTATCTATCTATCTATCTATCTATCTGTCTATCCCACTCACTTATTCTTTATATTCGTCAGTATTTCACCATTCCCAACGTAGTTTTAGACACTTCAGAGGTGACTCACAAATCTGAAACTTTCCTATAGTAATCCTGAACGCTTATCAGTTTCACTGACAGTCAGTTTGAAGGACCAGGATCTCCAGAGATCTCTAAATTGATTTAGGATCTATGATATAAAGTCAAGTCAAGAAGCTTTTATTGTCATTTCAATCACATATAGCTGACGCTGGTGCTACATAAAACAGCATAGAACAACATAGAGCTACAAAACAACAACACAGAGCTAAGGACTGAAAGTAAGTTGCACTAGCTACATAAAGTGCAATGTGTGCAACCTAGTGTGACAGACAATACAAAACAAAACAATACAGGACAGGTACACAAAATACACAATATAGACAAAATAGCACTGACCAGTATACATTCTGTATATGTTATACAGTGCAGTGTGCAAAATAGGAGAATTGAAAACAAGAGGGTTCTTGTAAACATGTACAGTGCAGTGTGCAAAATAGGAGAATTGAAAACA
Organism: Hemibagrus wyckioides; assembly: GCF_019097595.1. Classification (NCBI taxonomy): domain Eukaryota; kingdom Metazoa; phylum Chordata; class Actinopteri; order Siluriformes; family Bagridae; genus Hemibagrus; species Hemibagrus wyckioides. The sequence continues at coordinate 9,947,425 of NC_080727.1, forward strand.
AGAGGGTTCTTGTAAACATGTACAGTGCAATGTGCAAAATAGGAGAACTGAAAACAAGAGGGTTCTTGTAAACATGTACAGTGCAATGTGCAAAATAGGAGAACTGAAAACAAGAGGGTTCTTGTAAACATGTACAGTGCAATGTGCAAAATAGGAGAACTGAAAACAAGAGGGTTCTTGTAAACATGTACAGTGCAATGTGCAAAATAGGAGAATTGAAAACAAGAGGGTTCTTGTAAACATGTACAGTGCAATGTGCAAAATAGGAGAACTGTAAACAATTTTAATTTTATTAACATACAGAAAGATGTGGTAGATGTACATTAAGATAGATTAAATACATTAAGGTAGATTAAATAACAAATTAGTGTCATCATCACTCCCACTGCTGTCCAGCTGTCCAAGATTTGCATAATTTCCATGTTTCTGCCAGAATTAGTTTAGAAATGTATTCATTCTGAGACTAATGTATGTTCATAAATAATGCTGCTCATTAATATTCCTCAAATAACTTCTAGAAAACATGTTTATTGTAAGAAAATACAATGGGGGCGATTTCAGGGTAAAATAAACTTGTAAAAATAAAATTATATGTTAAGCTATGAGGTAAAATTAAAGCTTGCCATCCCTCCCGTTCACGAATATGGGAATAGGCAGGGTTACAAACTGTATCGCAGACACACACTAGGGGGCCTCAGAGGCATTTTGGCTTCACTTTTGACTCACAATATCCACCTACACTGGATATCAGCTATGAGTACAATCTGGATGAATCCTGCAAAATCTTTTATGCAGAAGACTACAGACTACATGTCAAATGATGTTTGGGGGTGTGGTAGCTTAGTGGATCTTGCATTGGACTAGTTGTTGGAAAGTTGTGGGTTTGAGTGAGTCCCAGGGCCCTCAAGCTGCCACTGCTGGGCCCTTAAAACTCAATTGGTCAGTTGTATAAAAGGAGATAACAAAAGTAAGTTCCTCTGTATAAGGGCGTCTCTAGATGACAGAAATGTTTCTGCTGCAGAGATAAGGATGGGAGTGTAATAGTGAAAATGGTAAAAAAAAAATAATGCTGACAAAATCTTTCAGATTGGAGTCCTGTGCTACTCAGAGGAAAATTTATTGATCAAGACCTGTCACCAGAAAACCCGTTCTCATTCCTAACTCTAATAAGCACGGACAAACGGCTTGAGCATCATTGCATGCACACAGAAAAACACATTTTGTTTCACTATATTAATGGAAAAGGTAAACTTGTGGATTAGTGAAAGCTTATTTTCTTCAACTTGCAAAAAAAAGTAAGCACATTTTCTCACTTCGTCAGTGTACCTTGTGTTACTTGTGTGAATTTCTAAAATGTGGAGCAAAAGTGAGAGGATGCTTTTGAGGCTTGTAACAGCAATTCAAGCAGTAAATATTGACTTGTGTTTGTCCTAGAAAAATCTACAAAAAAATGTATTTGTGAGAAAAAGGTGTGGAACTTTCATTGCATGAAGTAACATACTGATGTGCGAATGAACAAAATGTGTAAAATTAAGCAGTCAAATCTAAAATCTAAATCTAAAATCTAAATCAATTTACTTCATTGTACCTAGTACCTGCCCCTACTTTTTGAGCAGCATCAACCTGATCAGTACACACAACAACACCCAGAACACACAAAACACCCAGATGAACATCCAAAAATATTATCAAGCCCATTAAAACTCTTTGGACATGAATACAAAAAATGACTGCTTTTAAGAGAACAGGCATTATTATAGGCACCATTAAAGATTTGGATGCTGCTAGTAATAAAGTGGGGACAGAGAGCTTAGCTGGACAGACTAATGAGGGACTGGTGGAACAGCAGGGAATAATATTGCCTTTAAAAGGTGAGGAACGATGTCATGATTTTGGCAAATAGTCAGCAGTAATAAAGCACATCAAATTAAAGGCATATGTTTTCCTGTGGAACCAGGACATTTTCTGAGGTTAAATACAGTCACATATCAGTTAACAAGGAGAAAATGGACAGGACAGGGCTTGATTATTCAGTTAGCAAGGATATTACATTACGTTTTGCTTTTGTTGTATTTTTTTTTTGTGAATGATAGAGAAATCCTGCTTTATCAAAGATAGGAAAAAACAGCACAACATTCTGAACTCACATGAGAAGTCAAATGTGGACTGTTTCCATAGATGGAAAGATCAGGACTGTCTTCTCAAAATACCATTGATGTCCAAAATCAGCACAAATATTAGTTGAAACATGACATTGGCAACTGTTGTTGAAACTTTTGGTGAGTATTGTGAAAGATATGGCCATTCAAAACATGCCAGCATTCCATGGCAGTACAGATAAACTATATGAATACATGAATGGAATCGAATGAAACTTTGATTTAGTTTAACAGCAGAGTCAGGAGGATTCAATCCAAGCAAACTCACATTCACTACATGCGTAAAAAATAATCAAATCATATTATAGTGATGCTTGAGTCTCAGATTCAACAAAAAACTCTCAAAATGATCAAATTCATCCCAATATTCTCAAAATAAGCAAATAATCTTAGATTGTACACCAACTGTGAGTAGAACTGAACACTGTGCACTTGATTATGTCCAATGATTGGTGTCATGATTAAGGAATATTTCTTAGAATTTGTGAGTTTAATGAATTATACAGGTGTCAGTATGACAGATGTGTTCTGGTCAAGAAACTGGATGAGTAAAGGGATTGACATAATAGACATGAGGGGTCAAGGATATGACAACAGGTCAGCTGAAGATGACACGCATTTGTGGTGTCGGTACCAGTGACGTGGCATTACAGACAAAAATCAATGCATGTGCAGTATCATAGCATGGAACCATATTTTATCTGAAATAAATATTACCAGCAAGCAACAGACCTTGACTTGCCTCAATCAGCAGAACAACTGAATAAAAAATAATGATTCCTTGTGGAATACTGCACAGATAGAAATTTTGAGCAGTGCAAGAAAATTGGCTAATGAGTTGGAAAGAGACAAGCTGCAAGGAATACGCTACAAGGTGCAGTGCAACAAAGAAAAATAAAGAAATGGTTTCTTTAGAAAAGGAGATAACAGGCTTAGAAAGCAGTTAACAGGCTGTGGGTGTGTGAATGTGTGTGTTTCTTAAATCATTGCAGTGGATTTGTGTACCTGCAATGAAGAATGTGTTGTGAGCAACAGTTATGTTTGTGGGAGGAGAAAGTTAGATTTTTTGATACAGGTCTGTGCATGTGTTTTGCACCATATTCACTGTAGCAACTGTCGCAAAAATGCATTTTTCTATAACTTTTTTACAGAAAAACTTCTGGCTATTATCTACAATTGCAAATTCAGGTGTCACAGTTGCTCAGTTGTTTTGGTCCAATAATCATTTCATACATTTGGCACCTGTATATATACATATATATATATATATATATATATATATATATATATATATATATATATATATATATATATATATATATACGGTGGTTACAGAGCCCTTTATATGGAAAAAAAAGTCAGGGGTTCCCAAACTTGGAGTCACTAGGAGTTCCCATGTGTGATCACTTGAATTACAAATGGTGTTATGAGAGAAAATCCCCAGGTTCTCTTTTGTTTCATTGATTTACTTTACTAATTAATTTCAGAAATATTACACCTGTGCATAAATATTATGAATTGTAACTGGGACTCACATTCCGACAAGCCAGATTTAAAGGAATATGGTATATTTAAACAGGTGATTAAACAGGATATTTAATTGGGTTAATTAAAATTTAGAAGCAGTGGTGGTGCAGTGGCCAAATGGTCAAAAGGTCATGATTTTGCTTGAAGGATGCCATTATACCTGACCCTTTGCTCTGACCCCAAGGAGGAGTATGTAAAAACTGTACTGCATGTGTATCTGTGACAATAAAGGCTTCATTCTTCATCTCTGATAGTGTATCCCAACAGTGAGATCCTGAAAATGAATGCTTGGAAGAGAAACCAGTGAATATTGTCTGAGTTTAATTAGCAAACAGAACATATCTGTTTACAGATTTACATTTAACATGTGGCACAGGACTACATTTGATCGATAAATCATCATCTCAAAAACTGTATAAATACATATTCAGTCATATTAAAAGACAGCCTCCATGCATATAAAATCTTTATCATTAATAATTACCACACACACCAAATGAGCCTGTTAAACTGTGAACTATTGCAAAAATGCAACAATCATTTAAACATCTGGCCAGCTGTGTCCTTTCATTGGTCTCTGACTGTTTAAAGGATCATTGAGAATAGAAATATTTATATATCAGAAATATTTATAAATAATTTCAAACTGCATACACAGAAAAATAAAACATAATTTGCTTAGAGCATGTGTACATAAACACTGACTGGTAGTGCTGCTTTGCAAATACAGTAGAGTTCATATGTATTTGAACAGTGACACAATTATTTGTCTTTTTGCCTCTGTACCCCACCACAATGGATTTAAAATGACACAAACAAGATGTGACTTTCAGTGTAGAAGAGTAGACTTTCAGTTTTAATTGGAAGGATTTAACAAAAAATATTGCATTAACCATCCATTTATTCATTGCCCCTTAATTACTCATGGACCTGACTGTACATTAATAAAGTCTAGATTACACTGCACACCATTTACCACAGGTAAAGAGTATGTGTTCATCTGGTATTGAGATCCTTGGAGCAGTCTGTGTTAGAGGTTGGTTCAGAAAATTGAGAATTGTGAATGAGGTACAGATTGTCTAGTTTTGTTTCTGTTTTTCTCTCAACCCCTTTTTTCTCTCAACATTCTCTCCTCTCTCTCAACTCTGGGTGCAAGTCCATGCACATTTTGACAACCACAAAGATTTAGCAGCTGGAAGTAACACAAAAAGTGTGTGTGTGTGGGGAGGGGGGGCTTTTTCTTGCCTAACACCTCCAAGATTTTCTTTGTTATGGACTTCTCCTAGTAGCAGGAGGTCACAAGTCATGAACCTGTGCAATTCCTAATCTTGAGTACATTTTCACAAACTTTCACATGTTCAAAAGTCAGAAGGTTTGTGATATTGAGGACATTTTTTTGACGGAAAGAAGCTAAAGCTGAGGACTTAGAGAGAATAGGTAGAAAAGCTCAGATCACTGAGGGAATTACAGGACTACAACATATAGAAAAAATATCATAGAAGACCTTATGCATTTTAGAAAGCTTGTCATACATCTTTTGGTAATGATCCAAATGACAGACATTTGGTTGTTCAGCATTTCATGTTTATGATGTCTAGTATATATAAACTTAAAGAATAATAAATAACATTTCCAGCTGGGGGTGGATGTTCAAATATTGTCTACTTCACCACCCGCTGGACGCTGGAACTATCAACCAAATAAGAAGAAATAAGAAATAAGTGCCATGTTATATCATTGCAGGCAAAAGTTGAAAGGATTGTGTATTTCAATGATTTGTATTTCACAGCTCGGGTACTCAAAAGACAGAACAATCATTCACAATTTTAATATCTCTGTTTTTTTTTATTTAATTTGTGTTATGCACAGCAGACATGCCTTGTATGCGTTTAAATGTGAATTGATTGCACACTGTATGCTGGACATAAAAGCTGACTGCAGCAATATAGCCAGTGCTAATTTAATAATGGCTCCTTTTAAAATAAATTACACTGATGCTTTTTTATGCGTTGTGCCAACCATGGGTGTTAGCTTACTATCTGTTTAATTCAAAACATTCTTAATAAAGATTACTTGATGCATTATTCTTCATAGTTCATTTACTTTGTTCATTCTTTTTTATTCATGATAAAGAATTCTTTATTCAATATAAAATCCAATACTTTATATATAATAATATATATAAAGTAGATATATAATAGATATAAAATTAAACATCTGTGTCTCCATCTGAGATTCCTGAGCCAGCACCATACATTACCATGTCTGTATGAATGCTCTAGAGAGAATAAATAAACAAACCACACACTATCTGATGAATGATGACTCCATAGTGGTTCTGTCCATTGTGGGATAGGGTAATGGGGAGCTGATACTGAATGTAGGTAGATCTACCCAATAAATTGAAAACATAGGGTATAGAGAAATGTAAATTATATACCTGCTTAAGATACATGGCAAAGTGGAAATATAAGTGAAAATCTGTAAAAAGCAGGGTGGGGTTATGGTCAGAGGCACAAAATATGCTGAGGATCTGGTAATAGAGTGTCTAGCCAAGATCCTCAATTCACTCTCCAGCTTACACCAGTCCATCAGCATCCATGGCGAAAGTAAAGCGCAAGCCCAGTGTTTCAGGGCCTTGGTGGAGACGATGCAGACCAACAGGCACTCCAGCCGGACCCGTTTCATACTAAGTTTTACTTACTTAAAAATGCCACCATTAGATTTGGACCATGCTATTTGCAGGAAACATGTTTTTGAGTCAGAGTTTGTAAAATGTGCTTAAGGCTCCAATTTGATGCCTTATTTTAAAGAGCTTCGAAGTTTTGAAACTGTGTAGGAGGTTTAAACTATAAAAAGAAAGTGTGTGAATGGTGACAAGACTAGAGTCACTGAGATTAAATTGACATTTTTTGTCACATTGACAAATTGTCTTAATATGCCATGCTGGTGTAAAAACAAAACATTCTGTGAATAATAAAATGCCTTAAATGCCTTGTTTGTCATGTTTCACGGTTGAGATTTGGACACAGTTGATAAATAATTTAGCTTTTACCTTTTTTTGCTCATCTGCTGTAATAATATGAAGATTATATCATTTGTTTCTTTGAACACATATTTGTTACAGTTCCTTTTCGAGGGAACTTGACACTGTGTAATGGCTGATGCAATGGGAATGCTTCATTGTGGAAATTGTGTCAGAAGCACTGTGTGCAAACATGCCAATTTATTGGCTCAGATAGATCATGTGACAAAGCAATATGCGAAGACATATAAAAGAATAGGTATAATGGGAAACAAACAGTTTAAGAGATGTGTACATTCGTGCCCCCACAACAATACGGGAGGGGATACACACTCTCTTTGAGTTGTTTGTTCAGGAGAGGAGCATGCAGGTGGTTGGTTCTCAAGGGAGCTGGCTGTGTTCATTGAGAGAGGATTTCTCAGTGCAAGCTCTGTTCCCGCTTGTTCATTTTCTCCAGCTACGTCTGCTGAGGCAGCACGTCAGCTTCAATCATTTCACAGGCCGAGTTAGCGGAAGTGGAAAAGGAGACTGGTACACCTAAAAAGCTATAAAAGATAAGGATGATGCCCCGATATCTCCCAAGGGCCTGTTCGATGACAACATTAACACAGTCATCAACAGGTACCAGGAGATAAAACGGTAATCGGCAGTGTTTAAAGAGCTCATCCATCACTGCAGTGTGGTGCCAGGGCCATCATCCAGTCTGTGCTGGCCCCAGCCTAGCTTGCGTAGACAAGAAAAGAAGGCTACCATTATAGCCCGAGACTCCCCTCCATGTAAATCTGGCCAACATGCTTAGGGCCAGGCCTGCCAGGCTACAGAGGACCTGAGATCAGTCATCTCCACCAGGCAAGCCAAAAAGGAATCCTGACGTCTGAGGGCTAGGTCTGAGTGTTCCCCTGTGGATCATCTCCACCTCTGTCCACACTGCCACCTTCGAGGCTTCGGGGGTCAGCTATATCTGCCCATGCTCCCATTTCTTATGCATCCCCACCACCTGGGCTAGCCCCTGCTTGTTCATTGCTTTAGGGCATGAGGCAAGGCAGAACAACGAGAGGTTAACACCCCTCTCAGATGATCTGACAGCATGGAAGCTTCTGCCAGGTGCATCTCAATAGGTTCTGGATACTGGAGAAAACGGGTAAAGAATCCAGTTTGCCTCCCGTCCTCCACCCTTTCAAGGTGTGATGTCTTCTGTTGTCAGCACAGACCAAACTTTGTTCCTCCAGAAGAAACTTCTCTCGCATCTAAGGAAAGGGACCATAGAGCATAGCATGCTGCCCTCCCAGATTGTTTTTTACAGTTGATATTTCTTTGTAGCCAAGAAGGACGGGGGCTGCGTCCAATTTTAGACTTGTGTGCTCTGAACTGTACACTGTAAATGATCAAGGAACTAAAGCTCAAGCTCACTGTGTCTTAAATCAGGTCTGAGGACTGGTTTGTGACAATAGACCTAAAGGATGCCTATTTTTATATAGGCATCCTGCCAGAGCACAGGAGGTTTGTTATTAGGTTTGCTATTAGGTGCGAAGCATACCAGTAACACATTTTCCCTTTCATCCCAGCCTTATTGCCATGCACTTTCAGGAAGTAGGCCCTGGCACCACTGCATCTTTAGGACATCCATGTATTCAATTATCTGGACGACTGACTCATATTGGCTTAGTCAAGGGACATTGCACCCAGGCATCGAGATGCTATGCTTGCCCATATGAGTTCCCTAGGGCTCACACTGAACACAGAGAAGTGTGTGCTTTCTCCCTCTCAGAGAACCACCTTTTAGGGGTAGTTTGGGATTCAACCACAATATGGCATGTCTGTCTCCCACGTGGGTGGACTCCAGCCTTTCTGCTGTAAAGGATATTCTGCTAGGCCAATGCCTTTCTGCTGCCCAGGCACAGTGGGTGCTCAGGCTCATGGTGGCAGCAGCCTGTGTTATTCCTTTGGGTCTGCTACACATGAAAACTTTTAACCCTGGCCATAAGGGTTTTGTGTCATGGACTTCATACCCTCCTTATGTGGAAAAGACCCTGGTTTCTCACCTTGGGTCCCACTTTTAGGGCATGTCACTGTTGATAGACTCTCTCAGTGGATGCTTCCCTCTTGGGTTGGGGACCAGTCCTAGATAGCCGTCCCACCTTGATAGTGCCACTGTCTCACATGACACATAAATTGCTTGGAGATGAGGGCCGTGTTTCTAACACTGAAACACTTTCTCCCACAGCTCAGGGGTTGCCATGTGTTGGTCCAGACCAACAACAATACGGTGGTCTCCTGTCTCCTACATCAATCATCAGATCTGTGTTTGTGCCCTCTGTTCATCTTGCTCTGGTTAGAGACCAGATTTCTTTTGCAGAGAGTGATCTACATTCTGGGGTGCACATATCAAGAAGTAAACTTCCTTTTGAGGCAGGGGCTGAGGCCCAGGGAATGACAGCTTTACCCACAGGTTGTAAATCACATATGCCAAGGCCCTGCAGAAGTAGATTTGTTTGCCTTTAAAGAGTTAACCCACTGTCCCCTGTGGTTTTCTCTCTCCACCAGCCACTCTGGGAGTAGATGCTATGGTGCAAATGTGGCCTAGGCTCTGCCTATATGCAATTATGCATGCTCTGCTCCTGGGAGTCCTAGCAAGGGTGAGCCACGAGAGAGTCTACCTGTTGCTGGTGGCTTCTTGTAGGCACACCTGAGTCTGCTTTGTGGACCTCTGATTTCTCTCCTGAATGGTACTCCTTGCGAGATTCCTTTTAGGAGAGTTCTCGTTTCTCAGGCACAGGGGGCTATTCTTCAACCCCACCCTGAGATTTGGAAATTCTGGGTCTGGCCCCTAGAGGGGACCAACTCTTAGATTCTGGTCTCTCAACCAAGGTTGTGGAGACTTTATTGAATGCTTGGGGTCCCTCCAAAGGGAAGACTGTAAATACTGAAATACTTTTTCACCTATAGTGGAATCAGCCTCATCAGGACCCAGTTCACTGCCCTGTTCACTCTCCGAGGGCCTGTCTCCTACATTGAAGGTGTATGTGGCAGCCATTGCTGCAAACCATATGTCTGTTCTCAGGGTCTCCTTGAGGAGGCAACCCGGGTCTCTCGCTTTTTGCACAGTTCCAGGTAGCTCAGGCCTTCCTGCAGACTGAGTCTCCCTTTCTGTTACCTCTCAGTGGTTTTTGAGGGGTTGCTTGAATCCTGCTTTTAGCCAGGAGTCAGCCTCTGAGAAGTTTCTGACCCTAAAAACAGCAGTACTCTTAGCTTTGGCTTCCCTAAGAAGAGTGGAAGGTCTGCAGACCCTGTCAGTTGCCTTCTCCTACCTAGAGTTTGCTTCTGGAATGGTCAAGATTGTTCTGCATCCCAGGGCAGAATAAGTTCCTAAAGTGCCAATGACAGCTGGTCGCCCAGTAATTCGGCAGGCCTTCTGCCTCACGACCTATGAGTCACCGGAACAGGAGAAGCTGCACTTGCTATGCCAAGTTTGAGCTCTTAGCACTTCTGTCCACTGTTCAAGTTCATGGCATAAGTTCTCTTTACTTTTCATATGCTTTGGGGGCCACAGTAAAGCCAATCTGTCTCCAAGCAGTGTCTTGAGAACTGTGTAGTGCAGGCTATCACCCAGCCTGATGAGTTGCATGGTGTGGCCTTGCCTTTAGGTATGAGGCTTCACTCCACTAGGGGCATCACCTTGTCCAGTTCTCAGGCTAGGGGTGTTCCCCTTCAGAATATTTGTGCTGGGGCGGGTTGGTTCTCTCCACACACTTTTATTAGATTCTATAACCTGGACCAGGACCCTACTCCTGGGTCCCAGGTCCTACAAAGCAAATTAATGCTCTGCCCCAAGTTTGCTTGTGCCCATTCATGGACTCTGGGATGGACGTCTCCTGGCATATGTCTGCGTTGGTATTGATGTTCCCATTGCTTTGTCACATGACCCAGCCAATAAGTTGCAGTGGTTGGAGCTTCAGACACAACTTCCACGAAAAAGCTTCCACAACCTCAGCCATGACGCAGTGTCGAGTTCCCTTACATATGTAACCTGGTATCATTTGATCTGTTAGCCCAGATAGAAAAATGCTGGTTACAGGCCTCATCCAGGTCAAGCAATGCTTGGGAATGCTTTTTAAAGTTTTGGGGTTCTTTGTTTGCTGTGTGTCTTGCAGTCTTGGTGTTTTTCTTGCTGAAAAGTAAGCCTGAGGTGTAGTGCAGTGCAGAGAAGTGTAACGTTCTCCTGGTTGGCTCTAAATATTTTCTTATCCAATCATAGGAGGCAAAAAATAATTTCTTATTTCAGGGGAGTGATGTAAGCTTCTGTTTGGTTAGTTAAATAATTTTATTTGGTTTCTTCTGTTGGTAAATAAGTACAAGTACTGCATTGATGTTTGAGGTAAATTGTTTAATCGTGAAACTGGTCAAACAGGGTAGTTTTCTCAACCAGATCCATCCCTGTTTATGGAATGATGTAAAATCAACATGGTCAGGGACAATGTGTAGCATATAAAGTATCCCTTCTCTATTCTGAAATTAGTTTATAGCATAATATTTACCAAGACTTGTAATTGTACAAGTGTGGTTAAAGTAGCTTTTTATGAATTTTACATGCTCTGACAGAGCAAACAAAACAAATGCTTGGTAGGAAATTATTACGACTTGCAAATAAACGGGCACCACAAAGACAGTATTTCTTAGTGTACAATTCTCTATATCTATATTTCATTCTCTCTCTCTCTCTCTCTCTCTCTCTCTCTCTCACCCTCTCCCTCTCTCCCACTCTCCCTCTCTCTCTCCCCCTCCCCCATACATTCTCTTCCTTTGATATCACTTTCTTTTGTGCCTTTCTCATGTCAGACAGGAATTTTCTGCCCCTATGGGAATTTCTTGCAGTAATATTCATCATACCTGCTCTCCTGGACACAGACACATACTCGTGGATTGATGGGGGGTGGGGGTGGGGGGTATTTGGTCCATTGACAAGGAGTTAATAATTGCCAGATATTCCTATTTTTATGGACATTCTGTCCCCGTCAAAATATAAAACATGCTGACAACCCCCTCCATACACACACAGACACACTCCTATATCTCTTTGTGTAACTGGTGTGTAACTCTATCCCCTTCTTCCTCTTCCTTTCTTTTTTTCACTGCATATGTTTCTCCTTTCTCCAGAAAACATTACTTTATGAACACGTTGGTAAAAAGACACTTATTTTGCAGTCTTCCTTTGACAGATTTTACTGTATGTTACATGTAATGTAAGATTAAAATGTTTCTACATAAAATTATACTTCAAAGAGCAACAAACTGGAATAAGTTTAACAAAACCAATATCTGAATATTTGGTGTGACAAGCTTTTTTAAAACTCAGAAGTCTCCGGTACACATTTCACATTTTTCTAATCGTGGGAAATCTGCCACAGACTTAGTAATGCTTGTGTACAAAATGCATAATGTCTAAATCTATGTATAAAACAATTAGGCTGCCCAAGACTTTTGCACAATGCTGTATGTGTTATGTAATAAAAGTTTGCATTACGATGGAGAAGGTTATAATTGCTTGAGAGAAAAAAAATATGAAAATGTATGAGTTTATTTTTATGTTATGTGTTTGTTCATTTGGTTTATATATTTGTGGCCAGAACAGTATAGTGTTGTGTCTTATTTTTATTCTTTTACATTAATATTAGTTCCCTTAATTTTTTTCTATATCAAGCACAGTAGTAAAAAGCACTACCTGTCATAATGTGTGACAAATAAAATTAGAATTTGAATTTTGTGTCATATTCTGGTGTGAATATTTTATTTTGAGAAGAACATTCATAGTTTGGAGACAGTGTTTTTCCACTCATTCTCACCATAATTAATATTATTAATTATAATATTCCTTTCTGTTTTCCTAGTAGAGGTCATGGTGACAACAGGCTGAGAAGGTCAGCTCAGACTTTTCTATCCCCAGCCACAGATTCCCCCTCCTTTCAGGGCAAGCCACAGATGTGTGGGATATGAAGTCTCCAATAGGGTCTACCCTGGGGCCTTCTTCCGCTGGGCATCTTTGCAAAATGCCCCAAATACCGGCACTGTCTCCTGTCTTTGGATGAGCATTGGCTCTTCTCCTAGTTTCTGTAAGTTCTGTTTATTTGTGCTGTACTCACAAGCTTATTCTTTCTGTCACTACCCACAGCTTAGTCATAGGGGAATGTAGATTGACAGGAAATTATACAGCTCCATCCTTAAACTGAGCTGCTACTTTACTACCACAGACAGGCACCATTTCATGGTTTAGTATAACCCACTTTGTTCTGCCTGAATTTAAGATTCAACCTACATACAGAGACTCCTATTCAGAACCCTAGCATGGACATTTCCTTTGAGGCTGAGGACTCAGAGCACCTTTGGAATCTCTCTCTCTTACACACACACAGCTTTTCCAATCTGACTGTTCCTCTCTAGACAGGAAGGAAACACCCAAGGTACATGACCTATGACCCTGCACACATCCTTTATCTAGACTGTAACTGTTTCACACATACCTCATGACCTCAGGGTGTGTGCATATGTGGTTTGAAGGGTTCTAACAGCATAAGTAAAAGGGGTGAACGAGATTTAGCTCCATAAATTATAAGGCTTTAGGTCTAAAAGTATATTTTTTCTGTGTATTTGTTGATTGAAGAGGCATGACCATAAAGGGACTATTGCATTGTTCACATGACTTCCTACTACAACATGCGAACTAAAAATTAAGTGAGGATATAAGCACATTCCACAATAATAAATCATACTATTCTAGTTTTAGCATCACTTCACTGGCTGTGTGTCCCCTTTAGAAGTGACAAAATATTATCACTAGACTATGGCATACACAACAAACACAACATGGCAACAAAAACTTGACAATGAAACAGAAACCAGAACTTAAGTAGAAATTCTAATCAGGACTAAAATGAAACAGGTGTCAGTGATCCTCCCTAGAACTTATTTTGTGGTTCCTGACACATTAAGGGGCTTATGCCATGGTTATGCAGAAGAATTTGTTGCTGAACTACATTACCCATCAGCCACAGCAAGGCACATTAGCATGTCACATGTCACTGATCACTCACACCTGTGTCACACGTGTTACCTCTAATTAACATTACTATTTTGGGTTTCTGTTTCATTGTCAAGCTTTTGTTGCCATGTTGTGTTTGTTGTGTGTTCTGCCTTGTATTCATAGTGTATGGTTTTTTTCACAGTTTTGGGTGCTTGTGTTGCACTTTATAAAATAAATTGTCTGCCCTTGAATCTGTCTCTCACAATCATGACAATCATTGTCACATCGGTCAAGGACAGTGAGGGTATTGTAATGGTTTGGGCTTGCATGGCTGTTTCTGGAAAGGGCTCAATAATCTTTACCAATGATGTAATAATGAAGGGAAGTTAGACTGTTCAAATCTATCACCAGTCCTTAACCCAATTCAGCATGTGTTTCACTTCCTGAAGAGAAGACTGATGTCAGAAACTCAAAAACAACTACAGTTTGGTAATGTCAGTTGTGTGGTGGCTTGATTCAGTTATTGCAAGCAAGAGATATGCAACCAAATAGTGTTTGTGGAATTCAGGGGTTAAGTGTCAGCTGTGGATGGAGAGAATACGGGTTGAACCGCTGATTATTACCTGTTTCTTATAACTACAAATCTACTTGTGTTTCTTGAGCTGTCAGGATCGCCGTAACAAGAGAAAGTGTGAGTAGTATATTTAGGAATGAATGCAACAAAAAAACACACACAGTGGCGGACCGTCAGGGCCAGTGGCTGACATCATGTGTTGCCCGGCCGTAAGGCCTTCAGAATTAATAGTGCAGGTGCCAGTAGCTTAAAATAAGTGGCAATGAAACTGTTCCATTAACCAATCAGAGTTGGTTCGAGTCAATTCGAGTTGGCATCACTGGGGCCATCTAGCAGGCATACGATTACGTCAGCAATTTCCCGTCCTTTGATTGGATAATTGGAGTAGTCAGAGGCAGCGACCCGCCCATATACATCGTTTCTATATTCGTTGCATCTCGTTTCGGATGCTGCGTCCCCCGGAGATTGCAGTTTGCTGCATACTTCATCAAGAATGTCTTTTTTGAGAAAAGTAACCATAATAAAATTGACTATTCCTTGTGTGGTGTGAAATACTGTAGACTAATTTCTTTTTTACTTTGTTATTTAACGGTTGATTAGTATCTATTGCCGTGGCATCCAGGGGCAATTCTACAATTTTCATTTAAGGGGGGCTCAGCCCCCAATGAGGGTATAATAGTAAAAAATAAATAAATAAATGAAATAAAATAAAGGTTTGACTAACAGTTAGGATGGTAAACTTATTGCAGCATTTCACTGTATTGCATAGATGTGTATAACATTTGAGTACTGAACAAGCCAAATACAAGTCTTCCTGATCACACACACACACACACACTTGTCCTCTGATCCTCGCTCTGCAATGCCGCGGTCTGCGGATTGAAGAACGCGCTGAAAGACGGGGAGGAGCCGAAGTCTGCCGCTGTTTTCATATGAAATTTAAAGGGACTGAGGCGATCACGAATTTGTGTACAGTTTATGGAGAATCGCAGAATTTTAGGAGGGGAGTAGATAATGGCCTAGCGACGCCCATGGTGGCGTCATAATGATGGTATAGAGGTGGATTAATTCAGGAAGGACACCAGTGAAGGCCTAGGTGTGAAATGCACGGCCCGCCACTGCTCACACATGTATTTAAACTTGAAAGTAGGGGTGAGGGGCTTTGCTCCTCCAACCTTTTTGGGGATTCCCTTTGTTTTATGCAAACTATATCACTCTCACTTTATCTGGTTATGGCTGCCCTGAAAGCACAAAGAAACAAACATAAATTCACTGGTATTAATAAGGCTCACTTGAGAATCATCACATGTTAACTACCAGTACAACCAGTGGAGCAGCCTGGGCTGAAGGCTGCCCAAGGCTGAAGGATCAGCCCATTTTTGTGTGAATCTTTTTGTGGAAAATTCTAAATGTTGTCTAAATTTGACACATACACAATGACATGCATGGAGGAACTGCTCAATCAGTTAGGCATGGCTTGAACCAAGATTAATTGACAGATTCCCTTGAAAGAAATGCACAGTAGGATGGGTGGAGGTGCCTGGGCTTACACTTGGGCTATAGCAGGTGCATTCATTAATTTATTAACTCGCTGCAGTGGATTTGGAGTTTATTCTAATTTTCAGTTCATTGCACTTTCCTGAAGGTTTTGATCTATCCATATTGTATAGATACACGCAATCTATGCTGGTGCATAACCATGATTTTGACTTACTGTATAGATGGGAGACATATTACTGTTGCTGCTAGGAGGTGAAGGGGAGGTGTATATATGGAGATGTTCACACATACTGTCTCTTGGGAATAGAATGGTCAGGATTGAGTTAGCGGTGACTTGTGAATAGTTTAGAATTGTGTAGATTCCAGCAATAAAATGGTGTGAGGTTTGTGCTACCTTGGCTGCTGATGCTTTTCTGAGCATGGTACATTACTCAGACCAGGCAGGAACAAGTGATGAGCTGGTAGGCCTTCCAGCTGGTAGGGCTCCAACTCCTCTCCTCATGTGCCATGCTTGTGAATCTGCAGCCACTCCAAATGTACCTTTATGCCCTCTCTTTCTTATTAGGATCATCTTTAAAAGAATTGCCATGGATCTTGTTGTCCCATTAGACCGGTTAGAATGACGATATAACCATGCATTAGTTCTGGTGTATCAGGTAGGAGCATAGCTGTGGTACTGTTTCAAGTAATCTGCCAAGTTAATGTCCTGAATGAGATCCTAACTGCTCAAGGCACTTCATTTAGGTCAAGTACCCAATGCAATCTATACAAGTGATTGGAAATTAAAGCAGTACAGGCCAGCAAAGAGCCCTTTAATAAAATGCTTACAAACTTAAGTCATAAGAATGTGCTTGAAGATAACTGAAATTGAGATATATACTCAGAAGCCTGATTTGCAGTCCCCAGTACCCCAGGCCTGTATGAGGTTTTCCATGATTGAATTACTATACAGGCTGGAAGGCTCAAGGAGTGTTGAACATGATTAAGAAAAGTGGAAGGACTATAGAACTCCCAATAAAAATTCAAATGAACACATCCTGAACCTGCAAGAAAAACTCCACACAATGGGTCAGTTATCATGGGAAAATTTGATTCAGGCTAGGAAAGGCAGCAACAGCTCTATAATAGTACTACCAACTGAGAGAATTTGTACTGGGAAATAAAGTGTGCTTTATGCTTTCAACCTCTACCTTGAAATTTCTTGCCAAATTGCAAGGGCTCTTTTGGGTTACATGGCAAGTGGGAGAAGTTGACAATGAAGTTTTGCACACAGACAAGGGAAACACATTGCAGATATACCACCGTAGCCTCCATAAACACTTCTGGGAAGTGCTCTGTGTTCCACTGCCAAAAGCAGTGGAACAGATTAGTTGCGGCTGTATTGTACAAAAACAGCCGATTCCACTCTGTCCCCGTTACAGAACATCTCACACGCCATTCCATAGGGCAGAGATAGCCACTTTAATCATCAGACATGTATTTTGCACCACATGGAGACTTTTCTTTGAAAAAAAGTGGTTCAGGACAAATTGGGGAAAATTGTAGAAATGAGAGAGATAGAGGAATCCCACAGTGAATGGAACAGATGGACATCTTGATGGTACCCGAGGCTGATGGGAAGGTTTGACTGACAGCAGCAGCAACAAACTCTTGTGCAGAAGTCTAAATGCAGCTATGTGGAGAATGACTGGCTGTCAAATGGGAAATCCTTACTTTCTGATACTACTTACTGGGATGCTCATTTATCTGTTTGGACCACACAATCCATAGCATGAATGAGGCCATAATACTATCTCTCTCTCTCTCTCTCTCTCTCTCTCTCTCTCATTCTCAGTGAGTAGGGTTGAGGTGTGTGAGTGTGTGCTCGGCTGAAAAGCAGCCAAGTGTTCATTTTGTTTGTGTTTCCTTTTGAATATCATAAAAATAACGTGGGTTAACACACAGGGTTTACACAGAGTTTCTAATTCATCAACATACAATCTGATTATCTAGTAGATCGTCTAGTAATCAATACCATAAAGCAATACACAAATCCAGAAATAGGCAGGGATACATTGAAATTGTATTATGTGTCAGAGAGATTGAAACAAAACACACTCACTGATACATAGACAAGATTCTGTGTTTTTTTTTGTTTTGTTTTGTTTTTTGGGGTTTTTTTGGGGGGGGGTATTGTCTGTGAGTATTTGATGCTTTTACTGTGCAGAAACCATAAATAAAAAATAAACAGGAACAGGAATAACCAGAATTAGAACTCAGGTAACGTTACAGTCTGTTGACAAGAAGGCATATTGCCAGTTGAACAGGTTATGTAAAAAGACATGAGGTGAAAAACTGATGTATTTTGACAGGGATAGTGTTAATGCCCAACTGACTTCCTTATAATATAAAAGTTACTATAAAGTTATAACCCTTCATAGAAGCCGAAAAACACTAAACATATGGTTATATCTCCATTCCTTGTGTAGTTTACTTGAATTTCTCCTCCAAACTTATTTTAAGGGGAACAAGTATGACAGAGTAAATAATCAACATGGTTGAAATTCAGTATACCCGATAATATCTGTAACATGACTGCTGATGATGGATTTAATATGTAGATGAACAAGTCACTGAAGTGGGCTGAAAATTATTAACATCCTCTACCAAGTTGATGAATCATACATTTGTTCATACATGCTTAAAAAATAAAAAATAAACTTATTTGGTTTTGTTTCCCAAACAAACTGGTGTAATTTGATCCCTAAACAGAGAGTTACTACAGATTGCCACACTTTCAGGTTAATGTTCTTCCTATAAATTTCTTATTTAGCCAACTGGTTTTGCTTCCCTTGGGATTCTAGCACTGACGTTGAACTATTTTCAACCAGAACTTTTCTGGCAAGCGTTTTCAAACAATAGTGTTTCCTATTATCTGTATAAGTAACTCTATAGAACACACCTGTTTAAGAATAATGCGTTCATATTTGGTCTGCTCTAACCACCCAGTCAATTGTGCCTAAAACAGCAATAAGGCAACCACTAGGACCACCATCACCATCACAAGATGTGTTTGTGAAAGTACAGAGTGCAAAAAAATAACAAATTGAGCTAGAAACAGGATATTAGAATGCTATAGTTAGCATTTAAATCCACTTCTTTATCCTTCACCATCATGCATGTGATATATGGGGCTCCTTTTATAGGTTTGCCATGTGGGGTCATCGTTATGAGATGACAACTTTGTAATTGTACTCAGTAATAAATTGAGCACTGTCTGGTCCAGATAGTTCTTGTTTTCTGTTTTCCTGCCTTTTATGTCTTGTCAAATAAGAAATCATATCAGGGCTCCTATGTGCTACAACAGAAAAGCCTTCACTCTTGTCAGGAGATTCAAGTTCAAATCCTGAGGCCACAGCCATCTTGCTCTTTGTGTAGGAGGCATGACATTACTCTAATGTCTCTTACTCTATTATATAATGTTAACACCTTATCCTCATTCTTTAGTCTCTCAATCAATCAATCAATCACTCACTCACTCACTCACTTACACACTCACTCACGCACTCAATTACTCAGTCACACACACACATACACACACTCACTCACTCACTCACACACTCACTCACACACTCACTCACGCACTCAATTACTCAGTCACACACACACACACACTCACTCACTCACACACTCACTCACTCACTCACACACTCACTCACTCACTCACACACTCACTCACTCACACACTCACTCACACACTCACTCACGCACTCAATTACTCAGTCACACACACACACACACTCACTCACTCACACACTCACTCACTCACTCACTCACTCACTCACACACTCACTCACTCACTCACTCACTCACTCACTCACACACTCACTCACTCACTCACACACTCACTCACTCACTCACTCACACACTCACTCACTCACACACTCACTCACTCACACACTCACTCACTCACTCACACACTCACTCACTCACACACTCACTCACTCACACACTCACTCACTCACTCACTCACTCACTCACTCACTCACTCACTCACTCACACACTCACTCACTCACTCACTCACTCACTCACTCACTCACTCACTCACTCACTCACACACTCACTCACTCACACACTCACTCACTCACTCACTCACTCACTCACTCACTCACTCACTCACACACTCACTCACTCACACACTCACTCACTCACTCACTCACACACTCACTCACACACTCACTCACTCACACACTCACTCACTCACTCACACACTCACTCACTCACTCACTCACACAC